>NC_133316.1:8481945-8495695 GCF_012295235.1 Primulina huaijiensis | reverse complement strand
CATACCTAGACTAGATGATATGTTAGATGAATTGCATGGTGCTTGTATCTTTAGCAAAATTGATTTGAAGAGTGGCTATCATCAAATTAGGATGAGGGAAGGTGATGAGTGGAAAACTGCTTTTAAAACCAAGTATGGGTTGTATGAGTGGATGGTCATGCCTTTTGGCTTAACTAATGCTCCTAGCACCTTTATGAGGTTAATGAATCATGCCTTGCGTGCACATATAGGAAAATTTGTTGTTGTCTACTTTGATGATATCCTAGTGTATAACAAGAATCTACAACAGCATGTACACCACTTGAGACTTGTGCTAATCTCACTACGGGCTGAAAGTTTATATGCTAACCTTAAGAAGTGTGATTTTTGTACAAACAAACTTGTCTTTCTTGGCTTTGTTGTAAGTTCACAGGGGATACAAGTTGATGAAAACAAGGTAAGTGCTATTCGGGATTGGCCAACGCCTACTACTGTTGGCCAAGTTCGAAGTTTTCATGGTCTTGCAAGCTTTTATAGGAGGTTTGTAAAAGATTTTAGCACACTGGCAGAACCAATGACGACGGTGATCAAGAAAAACGTCCCATTCCATTGAGGCGAAGAGCAAGAGAAGTCTTTTAATCTTATTAAGCAAAAGTTAATTAATGATCATTTACTTCTTTTACCTGATTTTGCTAATACCTTTGAAATTGAATGTGATGCTTCAGGTGGAGGTATTGGTGGAGTGTTGATGCAAGGAGGACGGTCGGTGGCGTACTTCAGTGAGAAGCTTAATGGAGCAGCGCTGAACTATCCAACATATGACAAGGAGCTCTATGCGTTTGTGAGGGCTCTTGAAACGTGGCAACACTACTTGAGGCCTAAGGAGTTTGTGATTCATACGGATCATGAGTTTCAAAAGCACCTTAAGGGTCAACAAAAGCTGAACAAGCGGCATGCTAAGTGGGTGGCATTCATTGAAACGTTCCCATACATCATCAAGTACAAACAAGGCAAGGAAAACATAGTGGCCGACGCACTATCCCGGAGGTACGTACTAATCTCTACCTTGGAATCTAAAATTTTGGGATTTGAGCATGTGAAAGAATTATATGTACTAGATGAGGATTTTAAGGAAGTATTTGAAACTTGTATGCATGATACACACGAAAAATTCTATTTGCATAATGGTTTCTTGTTTAGAGAAGATAGATTGTGCATCCCTAAATCATCCATTCGTGAATTACTTGTTAGGGAGGCACATGGGGGTGGTTTGATGGGACACTTTGGTGTGGCAAAAACCTTGAATGCTTCGCATGAACATTTTTATTGGCCACATATGAAGCGTGATGTTGAGCGAGTTTGTGATAAGTGCATAATTTGTAGGCAAGCTAAGCCTAAGACACAACCACATGGATTGTATACACCACTTCCTGTTCCTAGTGAACCTTGGATTGACATTTCTATGGACTTTGTTTTGGGGTTGCTTAGGACTAAGAAGGGGAGGGATTCGATATTTGTTGTTGTTGATAGATTTTCTAAGATGGCACATTTTATTGCTTCTCACAAAACTGATGATGCCTCTCACATTGCGGATTTGTTCTTTAGAGAAGTCGTTAGGTTGCATGGCATGCCTAGGACTATTGTTTCTCCTCGTGATGTTAAGTTTTTGAGTTACTTTTGGAAAACCTTGTGGGCTAAACTTGGCACAAAATTGTTGTTTTCTACTACATTTCATCCTCAAACGGATGGACAGACTGAAGTTGTTAATAGAACTTTAGGGACACTTTTGCGTGCTATTCTTAAGAAGAACTTAAAGAATTGAGAAGATTGTTTACCATTTGTTGAGTTTGCTTATAATCGTTTTGTGCATTCTACTACAAATTATTCGCCATTTAAAATTGTATATGGTTTTAATCCTTTGACTCCGTTGGATTTGATGTCTTTACCTGTGAGTGAAAGGTTGAACATGGACGGCAAATAGAAGGCTGAATTTGTTAGGAGGTTGCATGAAAAGGTCAAGGCCAACATTGAGAAGAGAAATGAGCAATATGCCAAGCAAGACAACAAAGGAAAGAAGAAGGTGATCTTTGAGAAAGGTGATTGGGTGTGGCTCCACTTGCGGAAGGAAAGGTTCCCCGAGAAGCGTCGTTCAAAGCTACTACCTAGGGGCGATGGACCATTTCAAATTCTAAAAAGGATCAATGACAACGCCTGCAAACTCGATCTACCAGGTGAGTACAATGTGAGTTCCACTTTAAATGTTAGTGATTTGTCATTGTTTGATGTAGGTGATGAACAAGATTTAAGGACAAATCCTTTTCAAGAAGGGGAGGATGATGCAAACACGGGTGATCGAGCGCCAAGGAAAGCATGGGATCCTTGGGAGTTGCCGGAGGGACCGATCACGAGAGGACGGCTGAAGAAGTTTAAGGAGGCACTACAGGGAGTCATGAGCAATCAAGGAGGGCTTACGTGCAAAGAGCAAAGTGCCGAAGGGTTTGTGATGCATGGGAGTGAGTTCGAGAACCAAAAGAACGTTATTCAAGCAGTCCAGAGCCTACACGGACCCGAGCACGGACCTGTACACGGGGTCCGTGTCCATTACAGCCGAGAATGAAGAAATCCAGAGTGTACATGGACCCAAGCACGGACCTGTACACGGGGTCCGTGTACCTCACAGTGCCTACACGGACCTATCCCCGGACGTCTACACGGGGTCCGTGTACTTTGCGGTTTTGCGAGATTTTATTCCTTCTTTAGAGTTTTATTTTTTTGGGAGACTAGATATTGTTATCTTTTTTATATTAAAAGATGATATGGACGAAAATCAACACATTATTCACATTATTATTGATTGAATATCAAACTTTGAGATTTTTCTATCAACATTCAAGGCTTTTGCTTTGTAATCAAAAAATCAAACTTATCAAAGTTTTAACTTTGTGGCGTTTGTCGATCGTTCTTACGCGGATTGTCAAGGGCGTGTTCTTTGAAGGTTCGTTATAGTTTCGATTGTTTTCTTTGTAATTATTTGTTGCTAAAATTTTCATAGTTTAGAGGTGAAAATCACGCACACACTTGATTCAAAAGATCGGGACACAACACGAATCCCTTTTAATGTTATTGAATTGAGGGCGCGGTTCTAGAATAATCGTGTTTTCTTTTCTTACGTACATGGATTCATATCAACAATTTTTTTTTATATTTTTTTTAATTGTGAGAGACATTTGAAGATGGCCCTCACAAGAGAATAGAGCAAAATAGCCAAACCAATTTATGGGAATTTTTCGAAATTTTTGTACTCTTTCTTTTTCCCTTTTTTTTTAATTGCACAAGGAAAGGTTGTGCAACTCGAAAAAAAAAGAAAAAAAAATCACAAAATATCGAGAATCAAAGAATCAAGAAAGACGAAGAACGAAAGGATAAAACATATCTGATAACAAACGAAGGATAAACACGGATCTGAAAATAAAAAGGATAAACTTACTTGAGTCAAAGGGAACCTAAAGCTCTGATACCAAATGATGTGATCCTTCGAACCACGAAAGCAAACGCGCTCAAAAACGGAGTTACGTCCTTGATTCGATGAACAAAGAAACGGTTGTGTCGTCCCGATCTTTTTGAACAAGTAAGGTTGTAATATTCACCTCTAAATCACGAAGAATTTAACAACAAATATGAACGAGATAAACAATCGAAATTCAGGCGAACCTTCAAAGAACTCGTCTTTGACAATCCGAGTGAATAACAATCGACAAACACCACAAAGTGTTAAACTTTGATAAGTTTTGATGTGAATCCACGTACGAATAAAAGCAAACACGATTAAATATGAATCGCGCCCTCAATTTAATATCGAAAAACACCACAAAGTGTTAAACTTTGATAAGTTTTTATGTGAATCCACGTACGAATAAAATCAAACACGATTAAATATGAATCGCGCCCTCAATTTAATATCGAACAAGGAATTCGTGTTGTCTCGATCTTTTGAATTAAGTGTGTGTGTTGTGATTTTCACCTCTAAACTATGAAAAGTTTAGCAACAAATAATCACGAGATAAACAATCGAAAATTATGACGAACCTTCAAAGAACAAGTCTAAGACAATCCGCACAAGCACGATCGACAAACGCCACAAAGTAAAAAACTTTGATAAGTTTGATTTTTGAAAACAAAGCTAAAGCCTTGAAAAAGTTGAGAGAAAACTCAAAACTTTGATAACTCAATAATAATATTCTGAAAAGTCCTTCAAATTTCGTTCATCATAGGTTTAAATATCAAAAGATATCAAATCTAGTTACCAAGATAATTAAAACTCTAAATAAAGAAACAAATAATTTCCCGAATATGACTCACGCTCGGGCGGTATAATTTGACCACTCGAGCGCCGAAGGCTCTGGACTATTCGCCCTCGGGCGGTAGAATGTGACCGCTCGGGCGCCGAGGGTTCTGAAAATTTTCTCCTTGGACAGTAAGTGTGGCGCTCGGGCGGTAATGTTTGGCCGCTCGGGCGTCGAAGCTGCTGGACTCCTCTTCATTTATCACCTGAATAATGTTCCTTTGGCTCCCAAACTTATTCCCATGCATCATGAACCCTTCAGCACTTTGCACCTTGCTTGTAAGTCCTCCTTCCTTGCTCATAAGCCCATGTAACGCCTCTTTAAACTTCTTCAGTCGTCCCCTCGTGATTGGTCCCGCAGGTAACTCTAAGGGATCCCATGCTTTCCTTGGGACGTGCACATCCGTGTTCGCATCATCCTCCCCTTCTTGAAAAGGATTTGTCCTCAAATCTAGTTCGTCACCTACATCAAACAACGACAAGTCACTAACATTAAAAGTAGAGCACGCGTTATACTCACCTGGTAGATAGAGTTTGTAGGCGTTGTCATTGATCTTTTCAAGGACTTGAAATGGTCCATCACACCTAGGTAACAACTTTGAACGTCTCTTCTCGGGGAGCCTTTCCTTTATCAAGTGTAGCCACACCCAATCACCTTTCTCAAGTATCACCTTCTTCTTTCCCTTGTTGGCTTGTTTTGTGTATTGTTCATTCTTCTTTTCAATATTAGCTTTGACATTCTCATGCAAACTCCTAACAAATTTCGCCTTCTTTTTCCCATCCATGTTTAACCTTTCACTCACAAGTAAAGACATCAAATCCAATGGAGTCAAAGGGTTAAAACCATAAAGAATTTCAAATGGTGAATAGTTCGTAGTAGAATGCACGCAACGATTATAAGCAAACTCAACAAATCACAAACAATTTTCCCAATTCTTCAAGTTCTTTTTAAGAATAGCACGCAAAAGTGTTCCTAATGTCCTATGACAACTTCAGTTTGCCCATCCGTTTGAGGATGACAAGTAGTAGAAAACAACAATTTTGTGCCAAGTTTAGCCCATAAAGTCTTCCAAAAGTAACTCAAGAATTTAACATCACGATCAGAAACAATAGTCCTAGGCATGCCATGCAACATAACGACTTCTCTAAAGAACACATCCGCAATGTTTGAAGCATCATCAGTTTTGTGACAAGCAATGAAATGTGCCATCTTAGAGAATCTATCAACAACAACAAATATTGAATCCCTCCCCTTCTTAGTCCTAGGCAACCCCAAAACAAAGTCCATATAAATGTCAACCCAAGGCTCACTAGAAACAGGAAGTGGTGTATACAATCCATGTGGTTGTGTCCTAGACTTAGCTTGTCTACAAGTTATGCACTTATCACAGACACGCTCAACATCACGCTTCATGTGTGGCCAATAGAAATGTTCATGCAATGCACTTAAAGTTTTTGCCACACCAAAGTGTCCCATCAAACCACCCCATGTGCCTCCCTAACAAGTAATTCGCGAATTGATGATTTAGGGATGCACAACCTATCTTCTCTAAACAAGAAACCATGATGCAAATAAAATTTGTCATGTGGACCATGCATACATGTTTCAAACACACTCTTAAAATCCTCATCTAGCACATACAACTCCTTGACATGCTCAAACCCCAATATCTTAGACTCCAAGGTAGAGAAAAGTATGTACCTTCGTGATAGATCGTCGGCCACTACATTTTCCTTACCTTTTTTGTACTAGATCATGTAGGGGAATGTCTCTATGTGTGGGGACCCGAGATTTAACTCGATTATCTTGGGATTAGTTGGATCGTTACTAGAAATTGTGGGTCAAAAACACACATACATAAAATTTAATTCCTTTCATTAAAAGCAAATACATGTCTCGTTTCGTTAATACAATCAAACTAGTGTTTAAGAGTATTAATACATGTCTAATACAACAACTAGTTTCTTCTGCTACGCCAGTAATCTCCACACTATCTCGATCTCTCAATCATCCTCTGCGTGACCCTGTTCCTGTCCCACCTGTTGTCATGCACACATACAGACACAACAACAGCCGGAAACTCCGGTGAGAACAAATCCAAGTATAAAACATGTATACATGTATGTCATGCAATTAAATACAAAATCATAACACATAAATCAGTAATTATGACACATTAGTGAATACAGATAAAACTCTTCGACTCTTATTCTTTGACTAGACTCATATCTAAGTCTAGGGATCCCGGTGTGAATAAGACGTAACAAGTCTCCCACCTGCTCTCCCAATCGTGGTGGCTGTACGTCTTATTCCCAGACTTCGGTCCTCTGTATCGAATGTCTACAATAGGAGTGAATCTTCTCCTACTCCCATCGACACAACCGAACATCCGGCTTGGCTAATCTACCAAGGACTCTCCTATCTCAATGCTTTAAGATAAATAAATAAGGCATAACAAAGTAAGAATTATCTAGTATGTGATTTAGGGAAACTCAAGTCGAATCTAGCTCGAGTTGTATCTTCCCGAATCAACATTGAATTATACCTTTCTTTCTGTCAATCTGACTCTATCGAAGTCTCGAACTCAAGGCCTGTCAATACTCAATCTGGAAATGACAATATCGAGGAGTACAATATCAATATACCGATCAAGTCAATACTGGATATAATTAGAATTAAATAAAATTCTGTTTCGACAGCATAACTGCACAATCTCAATATACCCAACAATACAGATGAACAGATATCCGTTCTCGCAACTCATAATCAATAATAATACAAATCTGATATCAAATCTCAGTCAAATCAACTCTGAAATTCATAACAATTCTATACGGTATCCGTTCTTCAATCCGGTTTCGATTATCCGATTTCTACTACGTCAAGAACACCATATATGAATCATATCTGATTCTGACAATACCATAATTTCATATCATATCAAAACTTAAGAAAACTTACGTCCGGTTAAAGCCTGCGTCGATAGGAACACAGTACAGAAGTCGGATTCAAAATCGGACGGACGGATCTTTCACAAATCACAAATATAGAAGATAAAAGGCGTAAGGATTTCTTCGAACTTCCCTCGTTTCCTTTCTCCGTTTCTTCTTTCTGATCAATCCTGAAGGCATGAACATATATATATGACAAGTTGCATGGCTAGAATACGTGTCATCATTTTTCACAACTTTCAGGCGGCGCTCGGGCGGTAACCGATTACCGCTCGGGCGCGGAATGTTCTGCCCGAGTGCTCGACTTGTTACACACTGGCGCTCGGGCGGTCATTTTCTACCTCTCGGGCGCCAGACGTTCTGTCCAAAAACCACCTGATGATGCACTGGCGCTCGGGAGGTCATTTTCTACCGCTCGGGCGCCAAAGGTTCTGTACAAAAGATTAGTCTTGTGATGTACCGACGCCCGGCTACCCCATTTGAGTTTCTAAAATCTCGTTTATGTCCAGTAATTAATGTCTGATTACCGTGATTAAATCTCGGGCATTACATTTCTCCCCCTCTAAGATCTGATTTCGTCCTCGAAATCTCATATAATCAAATTAGATATAATAAGAAGGGGATATACAGAAGCAAAACAAGAAAACTCACATCAGTGAAATAATTCTGGAAATTTCTGTCTCATGTCTGACTCAGTTTCCCAGGTAGCTTCTTCAATACCGTGCCGACTCCACTGAATCTTCACAAGTGGAATAGTTTTCGTTCTGAGCTGTTTCTCTTTACGATCAAGAATCTGTATCGGCTTTTCGAGGTAACTCAAAGTCTGATCTAGCTCTGCTTCTTCAGGCTGAATGACATGAGAACTATCTGGCATATATCTACGCAACATCGATACATGGAAGACGTCATGTATCCCTGATAGAGAAGGAGGAAGAGCAAGTCTATACGCACGATCGCCAATCTTTTCAAGAATCTCGTACGGACCGACGTATCGAGGAGACAACTTCCCACGCTTGCCAAATCTGACCACGCCTCTGAAAGGAGAAATCTTCAAGAATACTCTGTCTCCCTGCTCAAACACTAACGGTCTACGTCTGATGTTCGCGTACTTCGCCTGTCTATCTTGTGCCGTCTTCATTCGATTCTGAATTATCTTTACTTTCTCAGTCATCTCACGTATCATATCAGGCCCATGTTCTGGTACCTCTGAGATGTCATCCTAGTACAACGGAGATCTGCATTTCTTTCCGTATAAAGCTTCGAATTGTGCCATCTCAATGCTCGTCTGATAGTTGTTGTTGTACGAAAATTCACAAAGAGGTAGTGAATCTTGCCAACTAGTACCAAAATCTAGTACTACAGCTCTCAGCATATCTTCTAAAGTCTAGATAGTCCGCTCTGACTGTCCGTCTGTCTGGGGATGGTAAGCAGTACTCAAGTGTAAAGTCGTACCTAGAGCCTGCTGTAGACTGTGCCAAAAATGTGAAGTGAATCGTGGATCACGATCTGATACGATCGTCTTCGGCACACCATGTAATCTGACCACCTCTCGGACATATATCTCGGCCATCTGATCATATCTGTACGTCATCTTGTAAGGAATGAAGCATGCTGATTTGGTCAATCTGTCTATCACAACCCAAATCGCATCACAACCCTGAGATGATCGTGGTAACTTCGTAATGAAATCCATGGAAATGTGATCCCATTTCCATTCAGAATTAGCTAAACTCTGAAGTAACCCTCCGGGCTTCTTTCTNAATCTGACCACCTCTCGGACATATATCTCGGCCATCTGATCATATCTGTACGTCATCTTGTAAGGAATGAAGCATGCTGATTTGGTCAATCTGTCTATCACAACCCAAATCGCATCACAACCCTGAGATGATCGTGGTAACTTCGTAATGAAATCCATGGAAATGTGATCCCATTTCCATTCAGAATAGCTAAACTCTGAAGTAACCCTCTGGGCTTCTTTCTTTCAGCCTTCACCTGTTGGCAATTCAAGCATTTAGACACAAACTCTGCAATATCTGTCTTCATCTGTTTCCACCAGAATTGTGTTTTCAAGTCATTGTACATTTTCCTGCCACCAGGATGAATACTGAACCGACTACAATGCGCTTCTGACAATATCTGCTGTTTCAAATCTGAAATATCTGGCACTACAAGACGGTTATTCACATACAGAACATGATCAAGTACTTGATACTCGGACAAATGCCCTGATCGGACCATATTAATCGACTTCTGAATACTTTGATCGGTTCTTTGTGCCTCTTTGATGCGAACAATCAAATCTGGTTCACACTGAATAGTAGCAAGTCGCAACGGTCTACTATCTGTATCAAATGCTAATCTAGAAAAGCAACAATCTTCTATCATATTCGAAACACCTATCGTCGACAAGGATAAAGAACATACCTTTCGACTCAAAGCATCCGCTGCTGCATTCGACTTCCCTGGATAATACTTGATCTCGCAATCAAAGTCTTTCAGCAGATCAAGCCATCGTCGATGTCTCATATTCAACTCTGACTGAGAAAATAGATATTTCAGGCTTTTGTGATCAGAATAGATCTCAAATTTCTCCCCATACAGATAGTGACGCCAGATCTTCAATGCAAAAACGATAGCCGCCAATTCAAGATCATGAATTGGGTATCGACTCTCGTGTGGCTTCAGCTGTCACAAAGCGTATGCAATCACATGTCCTCGTTGCATAAGAACACATCCTAGTCCTCTGTGAGATGCATCACAATATACAACGAAATCACCTGTACCTGAAGGTATCGTCAGGACTGGAGCACTAGTTAGTTGTCTCTTCAGCTCTAAGAAGCTAGACTCACAATCTTCAGACCACACAAACGGAGTATTCTTTTGTGTCAACTGGGTAATCGGTTTCGCAATACTGGAGAAATCTTTAATAAATCGTCGATAGTATCCTGCTAAACCCATGAATCTGCGTATTTCTGGCACAGAAATCGGTCTCGGCCAACTGATCACAGCTTCAACTTTACTCGGATCAACAGAAATACCGTCTCCAGATATGATATGACCCAAGAAGACAACCTGTCTCAGCCAAAACTCACACTTTGACAGTTTAGCATACAGTTGCTCATTTCTTAACGTCTGCAACACAATTCTCAAATGCTCTGCATGATCAGTCTCATTTCTTGAGTAGACCAAAATATCATCTATAAAAACAATCACAAACTCATCCAGATACCTCTGAAAGACACGGTTCATCAGACTCATAAACACCGCTGGCGCATTCGTTAAACCAAAAGGCATGACAATAAACTCATAATGTCCATACCTGGTTCGGATTGCTGTCTTCGGTATATCAACATCTCTAACTCTCAGCTGGTGATATCCAGATCTCAGATCGATCTTGGAATAGACAGAGGATCGCTACAACTGATCAAACAAATCGTCGATGCGAGGCAATGGGTACTTGCTCTTTACTGTTGCCTTGTTCTGTTGCCGGTAATCGATTCACAATCTCATCGAACTGTCTTTCTTTCGAACGAATAGCACTGGTGCGCCCCAAGGAGATACACTCGGTCTGATATATCCCTTGGCCAGCAAATCTTCAAGCTGTTCTTTCAATTCTTTTAACTCTATCGGTGCCATTCTATAAGGAGCTCGAGATATAGGAACGGTACCTGGTACAAGATCAATGCTGAAATCTACCTCTCGAACTGGAGGTAACCCTGGAATCTCGTCTAGGAATACATCAGTAAACTCGCAAACAACTGGCAGATCTGCCAATGCTGGGCTCGATTTCAGTAGATCTACTGAATATACAAGGAACCCCTCTGCTCCTTTCTGTAACAATCTACTCATAGTCAGAGCAGATACTAAGGGAATCTGAGATCTGGAACCCTTACCGTAGAATTTCCATTCGTTAGCCATCTCTGGTCAGAATCTAACAATCTTCTGGAAACAATCTACAGTGGCTCTGTACTTGGTTAACATATCGATACCGACAATACAATCAAAATCAGCTAAACCAAGCACAATGCAATCTAAATCAATCTCGTGACCCTCAAACTGTAGTATACAATGTCTAACTGAAGTCACAGATACAAGACCACTTCCCAACGGAGAAGAAATAGACACTACAGCAGACAAGGACTCGACAGGTAAAGCATGCATCAACGAAAAACGCTCAGATATAAAAGTATGAGATGCACCGGTGTCTATCAACACATAAGCAGGATAACCGCAAAGAAAACAGTTACCTGCAATCACATCATCTGGCGCATCTTGGGCCTGCTCTTCTGTCAGTGCAAATACTCGAGCCTGCTGTCTGGGAGGTTGGCTCACTGTCTGGCCACCTCTGGCTCGGGATTGGGTCTGTGCAGGTGGCGGCTGAAAGGAGTGAACAGATGAAGCTTGCCTCTCAGGCTGAGCTACTGAGCCAGACGCTCCTACACTCTGAGTTTGCTGTGCCCCTCTCTGTGGACAGACCCTGGCAAAGTGTCCCTGCTGTCTACAGATATTACATCGGCCCGTCACACCTTGACACTGCTCTGTCGCATGTCTGCCTCCACAAGAACTGCAATAAACACCTGTATACTCTAAACTCTGGCCAGGACCTCTCTGTCGTGACCCACTGGAGCTCGACGAACTGCTCCCTGATCTCTTAAACTGTCTACCTCTCGCTTTCAGAAAATCTTTCTTGCCACTACTACTGCTTCCACTATCAAATCGAGGAGGAGGTGGTGGAAACTGGGCGGCGGGCTGTGGCGGTCTCTGACTCTGAGCACTATATGAAGCTCCTCGCTGTCGAATCAATCCAGCCTCGGCTCCTTTCGCTCTGTTCAGTGCATCAGAAAAAGTGTTGGGTCGTCCCGTGTTCACCAAAGTAAAGACGTCAGGGTTTAAGCCATTGATGAACTGATCAGCGACCGCTTCATCACTTCCTGCTACATGTGGCGCAAATCGGAGCAAGGAAGAAAACTTGGCAACATATTCTTCAATGTTCCACTGCCCCTGTCGTAAGTTTGCAAATTCTGCCCCTTTGTCTTTTCGATACGACACTGGAAAGAAACGTTGATAAAACTCATCTTTAAATATCTTCCAAGTAATATCGATACCTTGATGCTCCAATGCTCTTTTCGTGGTAAGCCACCAACTCTTTGCCACTTCTTGCAACTGATGCCCTATTAATTTCACTCTTCTTTCATCTGTATAGGCAAGAGATTCAAACAGCATTTCTATATCGTCTAGCCAACTCTCACAATCCACTGCAGTCTCAGTACCCTTCAAGGTCGGAGGATGAAATGACTGAAACCTCTTCAATAAAGTCTCCATCGGTGTTGCAGTAACGTCCATCTGAGTACCTGACGTACTACCCTGTTCTGGCACTTGACCTGCGGCTGGTTGTGGTATTCTTCGAGGAGGCATATCTAATTATCAAACGGATTAGTACACAATCTATACAATCTTTCTCAGCCCTCCTCTGATCATATACCTCTGATCTAGAATCGGTTATGATTCAGGCTTGGCAAGTAAATACTGTGATCAATTCAGATAACAAGACAACATGTAATAGGAAAAGCAATAAATCATGACGTGTGCTAGCATGATGTAAGCAAGGAAGACGACTCGATCTACGCCGCTCACTCTCTTCTATCTCAGTCTATACAGAACCTACAGCTCTGATACCACCTGTTGTGGGGACCCGAGCTCTAACTCGATTATCTTTGGATTAGTTGGATCGTTACTAGAAATTGTGGGTCAAAATTTTGCTTTTAAAATAACACACATACATAAAATTTATTTCCTTTCATTAAAAGCAAATACATGTCTCGTTTCGTTAATACAATCAAACTAGTGTTTAAGAGTATTAATACATGTCTAATAGAACAACTAGTTTCTTCTGCTATGCCCGTAATCTCCACACTATCTCGATCTCTCAATCTGAAAGGGGATCGGTTACGGTGACTGGAAACGCAACGGAAGCACAAAAAATTGGATTTTAGCATAAAATTTTCGGCCACCAAGTAAATAATGTGTAGCAAATACAATAAACACAAAATGGCATTCATAGTGTGTTAAGAAATGTACCTATCAATCACAAGGATTGATGTATGGCTCCAACTAAGGTGTAAACACCTTAGCTCTTCAAAGGATGACAAATCTACAAGCTTCCAACCTTCAAAATTAGGCCCACCACTTGCTAGGTAAATCCCTTCTTGTTTTGCACTAGAAAAACAAGAAGATTTTTCAATGAGAAGAATATTTCTTCCTCAACACTTGAAGAAGAAAAATGAGAGAAAAACTTGGAGAGAAGTCTAGTGAAGTTTCGGCCAAGGTGGAGAGTGGGAGGGAAGGAGTGTGTCTTAATTTCCTTGTCTTGGTTGTGAGAAAAGCAAAAAGCAAAAGTTGCATGCCATGCCTTGAAAACACAAAAAGTAGTCTCCCAACCTTTCACCTCCCATGCATGTATATTATATGGTTTTT
>NC_133316.1:8479360-8479524 GCF_012295235.1 Primulina huaijiensis | reverse complement strand
ATATAGAACATACCTTTTCCAGAACCCTTCTGGGCAAGATATTCCCTGCAGTTACGCCTCCAATGTCCAGGCTTCTTGCAGTGATGACAGATGTCAACAGTCTTGTCAGCCTTTACTGATGTGGCTGCCACAGCGGGACTCGGAGACTGCCTCTTCAAGGGCAC
>NC_133316.1:8476764-8478078 GCF_012295235.1 Primulina huaijiensis | reverse complement strand
AATTTGATAATTATTACAATCATTCAACACAAAATATCCTAGCATACACCTAGCAAATTGGGCTTGGGCTTTTGATCATCCTTCATGCATAATATCACATATCATACACCATCAATTAATTATCACAATAATTAATTGATCCAATATTATATATCTTGATCCAATCACTAACCGCCACGATTATAAACTAAATTAACAAAGTATACAAACACCTTTGTCTACTTTCAAATTAATTTATTTATAACCGAATTTCTTGTAAATCACCATTTACTATAAATAATTAAAGTCCAACTTAAATTATTTATTTCATGAGAAAATATTTGCAACTTTTGTAAATTTAAACTTAAGGGCCCAAAAATTCATTTTTCACCAAAAATATTTTGGCCCATTTAAAATTTCACAAATGTGTTAGGCATCCAATGGTCCAACAAGTCAAGGCCCATGACACTTTGATATTTCAAAACACATTTTGAAAACCCTAGTCGTCATCGCCATCGCCGGATTCCGGCCAACATGCCCAAAAAAATTTTTTTTTTTTATTTTAAAAGTGGGACATTTCGGGCAGCCCCTCGGGCTGCCCTTGCTGCCCGAAATGGGCAGCCCCTCGGGTAGCCCGGGCTGACCGAAACGGGCAGCATGTTGCTGCCCGAAATCATGCAAAAATTTGGCCTTCATTTTGTTGCAAATTTAATTCTCATGCGGTTAGAAATCGATCTCAATATAATATCTTGTAAATACTACACAAAAACGTAACCATAGCTCGGATACCACTTGAAAGGGGATAGATTACGGTGACTGGAAACGCAACGGAAGCACAAAAAATTGGATTTTAGCATAAAATTTTCGGCCACCAAGTAAATAATGTGTAGCAAATACAATAAACACAAAATGACATTCATAGTGTGTTAAGAAATGTACCTATCAATTACAAGGATTGATGTATGGCTCCAACTAAGGTGTAAACACCTTAGCTCTTCAAAGGATGACAAATCTACAAGCTTCCAACCTTCAAAATTAGGCCCACCACTTGCTAGGTAAATCCCTTCTTGTTTTGCACTAGAAAAACAAGAAGATTTTTCAATGAGAAGAATATTTCTTCCTCAACACTTGAAGAAGAAAAATGAGAGAAAAACTTGGAGAGAAGTCTAGTGAAGTTTCGGCCAAGGTGGAGAGTGGGAGGGAAGGAGTGTGTCTTAATTTCCTTGTCTTGGTTGTGAGAAAAGCAAAAAGCAAAAGTTGCATGCCATGCCTTGAAAACACAAAAAGTAGTCTCCCAACCTTTCACCTCCCATGCATGTATATTATATGGTTTTT
>NC_133316.1:8455946-8474278 GCF_012295235.1 Primulina huaijiensis | reverse complement strand
TCTAAGTCTAGGGATCCCGGTGTGAATAAGACGTAACAAGTCTCCCACCTACTCTCCCAATCGTGGTGGCGGTACGTCTTATTCCCAGACTTCGGTCCTCTGTATCGAATGTCTACAATAGGAGTGAATCTTCTCCTACGCCCATCGACACAACCGAACATCCGGCTTGGCTAATCTACCAAGGACTCTCCTATCTCAATGCTTTAAGATAAATAAATAAGGCATAACAAAGTAAGAATTATCTAGTATGTGATTTAGGGAAACTCAAGTCGAATCTAGCTCGAGTTGTATCTTCCCGAATCAACATTGAATTATACCTTTCTTTCTGTCAATCTGACTCTATCGAAGTCTCGAACTCAAGGCCTGTCAATACTCAATCTGGAAATGACAATATCGAGGAGTACAATATCAATATACCGATCAAGTCAATACTGGATATAATTAGAATTAAATCAAATTCTGTTTCGACAGCATAACTGCACAATCTCAATATACCCAACAAAACAAATCAACAGATATCCGTTCTCGCAACTCATAATCAATAATAATACACATCTGATATCAAATCTCAGTCAAATCAACTCTGAAATTCATAACAATTCTATACGGTATCCGTTCTTCAATCCGGTTTCGATTATCCGATTTCTACTATGTCAAGAACACCATATATGAATCATATCTGATTCTGACAATACCATAATTTCAGATCATATCAAAACTTAAGAAAACTTATGTCCGGTTGAAGCCTGCGTCGATAGGAACACAGTACTGAAGTCGGATTCAAAATCGGACGGACGGATCTTTCAAAATCGGACGGACGGATCTTCCCTCGTTTCCTTTCTCCGTTTCTTCTTTCTGATCAATTCTGAAGGCATGAACATATATATATGACAAGTTTCATGGATAGAATACATGTCATCATTTTTCACAACTTTCAGGCGGCGCTCGGGCGGTAACCGATTACCGCTCGTGCGCGGAATGTTCTGCCCGAGTGCTCGACTTGTTACACACTGGCGCTCGGGCGGTCATTTTCTACCGCTCGGGCGCCAGACGTTCTGTCCAAAAACCACCTGATGATGCACTGGCGCTCGGGCGGTCATTTTCTACCGCTGGGGCGCCAAAGGTTCTGTACAAAAGATTAGTCTTGTGATGTACCGATGCCCGGCTACCCCACTTGAGTTCCTAAAATCTCGTTTCTGTCCAGTAATTAATGTCTGATTACCGTGATTAAATCTCGGGCATTACACTATGAATGCCACCCACTTGGCATGCCGCTTGTTCAGCTTTTGTTGCCCCTCAAGGTGCTTTAGAGACTCATGATCCGTATGAATTACAAACTCCTTAGGCCTTAAGTAGTGCTGCCACGTCTCTAGAGTCCTCACAAGTGCGTAGAACTCCTTATCATACGTGGGATAATTCAGGGCGGCTCCATTGAGTTTCTCGCTAAAATACGCCACGGGCCGTCCCCCTTGCATCAAAACTCCGCCGATACCTACGCCTGCAGCATCACATTCAATTTCAAACGTATTAGCAAAGTCAGGCAAAACAAGTAAAGGAGCATTAATTAATTTTTTCTTAATAGTATTAAAAGACTTCTCTTGCTCCTCGCCCCAATGGAATGGAACGTTCTTCTTGATCACCGCTGTCATGGGTGCTGCCAATGTGCTAAAATCCTTTACAAACCTCCTATAGAAGCTTGCAAGTCCATGAAAACTTCGGACTTGACCAACAGTAGTAGGCGATGACCAATCTCGAATAGCACTTACCTTGTCCTCATCCACTTGTATCCTCTGTGAGCTTACCACAAAACTAAGAAAGACAAGTTTGCTTGTACAAAAATCACATTTCTTTAGGTTTGCATATAGATTTTCAGCCCTTAGTGTAATTAGCACAAGTTTCAAGTGATCAACATGCTCATCCAAGTCTTTGCTATATACTAGGATATCATACAAGTAAACAACAACACATTTTTCTATGTATGCACGCAAGACATGGTTCATTAACCTCATAAAGGTGCTAGGAGCGTTAGTTAAGCCAAATAGCATCACCATCCACTCATACAACCCGTACTTGGTTTTAAAAGCAGTTTTCCGCTCATCACCTACCCTCATCCTAATTTGGTGATAACCATTTTTCAAATCAATTTTTCTAAAGATACAAGCACCATGCAACTCATCTAACATATCATCTAGTCTAGGTATGGGATGCCTATACTTAATGGTTATGTTATTGATTGCCCTACAATCCACACACATACGCCATGAGCCATCTTTCTTAGGAACTAATAAAACAGGTACAGCACAAGGAGACATGGATTCACGCACAAAACTCCTATCTAACAACTCACTTACCTGCCGTTGAAGCTCCTTAGCCTCCTCCGGATTGCTCCTATAAGCTGGACGATTTGGCAATGCACTCCCAGGCACCAAATCAATATGGTGCTCAATCCCTCTCAATGGTGGTAGCCCTTGAGGTAGCTCCTCCGGAAGTATATCATCAAATTCCTGCAAAAGTGAAACAACAATGCTCGGAAGGGACCCGGCTATATCACTTGTGTTAAAGAGGATCTCTTTATAAAGAATCAACACAAGTGGTTCATATGTGTGCATCAATTGCTTCAACTCACTTTTTTGGGCCATGTATGTTTTCTTTTTGGCCTCTTTCCTCTCATTTTCTTTTCCCTCATTTTCTTTCCTCTCCTTTTTCTTTTGTATGGCTATCTCACTCTTTTGATCACTCTTTTTTTCAACCATTTCCTTTTTATTTTCCAAGGCCATCTCACTTTTTAGTTCACTCTTTCTTTCGGCCTCATCTCTCTTTTTCTTTTTCAAATTGTCCTCCAAAACTTGCTTTGGGGACAAAGGAAGTAATACAATGGATTCCTTTTTTAACATAGAGGAATACCTATTCTTGAAACCATCATGAGTCACCTTCCTATCGTATTTCCAAGGCCTACCCAACAAGATATGACAAGCATGCATTGGCACTACATCACATAAAACCTCATCAATGTACTTCCCAATCGAAAAAGACACCAACACCTGTTTTGTCACCTTCACCTCCGCACAATCATTCAGCCATTGAAGTCTATAAGGTTGAGGGTGCTTTAGTGTAGGCCAGCTCAATTTTTCCACCATCTCAACACTAGCCACATTAGTACAACTCCCCCCATCTATGATTAAATTGCAAACCATTTGATTCACAAAACACCTAGTGTGGAACAAGTTCTCTCTTTGGTTAGTCTCCTCCTCCTTGACTTGGGCACTCATGATATGCCTAGTCACTAGTGCCTCACCTATAACCGCCTCATACCCCTCGTCAGGATTATCTAATGCAGGCATCTCATCATCATCATCACCCTCACTATGAGATTCATACTCACCATAGTCATTCAAAATCATCACCCTCTTATTAGGACATTCACTAGAAATATGACCCAACCCTTGACACCTAAAACATTTAGTATCTCTAGATCGATTAGAAGGAGTTTCAGATTTACCTTGCACTCCTTGCTTAGGTGCCTCTTGTTTGGTCTCAAATTTGGGCTTGCTCACCACCTTATTCTCCTCACGCTTCACCACATTTGATCGCCATGAAGATGATGAACCTCCGGTTTGATTGGTGCGGCCAACTCCACGCCTTTTAAGTTGTTGCTCCACTTTAATTGCCTTTTGTACCATTTCGTCTAGATCCAAGTAGTGCCGAAGCTCAACTTGATCTTGGATTTCCCTCTTCAAACCACAAAGAAAACGAGCCATCGTCGCTTCATTATATCCCTCAATATTAGCCCTAATCATGACTACTTCCATCTCCTTATAGTAGTCCTCAACACTCTTCACCTCTTTCCTTAAAGTTTGTAGCCTCTTAAACATCTCCCTATAGTAGTGGTTGGGCACAAACCTTTTTCTCATCACACTCTTCATCACATCCCAAGTTTCTATGGGCCTCTCATTGTACCTCCTTCTAGTGGTCACTAATTGATCCCACCAAATGAGAGCATAGTCTAAAAATTCAACCACCGCCAACCTCACCTTCTTTTGTTCGGAATAGTGGTGACACTTAAACACAAACTCTACCCTCTTTTCCCAATCTAAATATGCCTCTGGATCAGATTTCCCATGGAACGAAGGGATTTTCATCTTAATACTACCCATATTACCATCTTCCCTATTCCCATCATATCTACCCCGAACAGCTTCTCTTCTACCCCTACCAATTCCTCTACCTCTTCCATTCCTAACCCAATTATCATTTTGGCTCTCCTCTTATCCTCCAAAATCAAACTCTCCCTCTTCTTCTTCTCTACCCATATTTTTAGGATTTGATTTTTTTTCACTCGTACTAACCTCAAGCGTATCCAACCGCTCATGTAACGGCTCCATCTCAACCTTCAACATCCTACTAAAATGCCCAAACAACGCCTCCATTTGAAACTTAGATAACCCGGGTTCGAATTATCTCCTACCTCCTTCTCCATTTAATTTCAGATTTGTACCTGCAAGGCAACGTTAGTAGAAAAAAAAATATTCCTCGCCCAAATTCTCACGATCACTCCAAAGAAATTCACTCGTCACTCCTCTCGTATTTTTTTTTCTCACAACAAATACTCACTAGTCACTCCAAAGAAATAACACTCACACTCAAATGTTTCCACTCGAATTTGATGTCTCTCTCTAAAGGGTGCTCAAGCTTTGTATTCGTCTATCAAACAATCAAGTTCAAACTCGTGAACAAATGCGATCGACTCACGTGGACTGCGTAGACAAGCAAGTTGAAGATAGATATTTTTTTATTTTTTTTTTGACTGTGTGAGACACTTCTATATATCTCACAAAAAAGGAATAGAACAAAATATCAAAAAGAAATATTGGCAAATTTTCGGATTTTTGGTACTCTTTTTTTTTTATTATTTTTTTTTGTTTCCTGCTCTGAAAATTCCGAAAATTCAGAGAAAAATAAGACACGAAGTTTTGTGTATCACAGATTCACAAACGACGAAGAATAATAGAACAAATCAGATCTGAAAGCGGAACTAAAGAATAATTAGATCTGAAGGATAAACTTACTTGAATTCAATGAGCCTAAGCTCTGATACCAAATGATGTGAATCCACGTACGAATAAAAACAAACACGATTAAATATGAATCGCGCCCTCAATTTAATATCGAACAAGGAATTCGTGTTGTCCCGATCTTTTGAATCAAGTGTGTGTGTTGTGATTTTCACCTCTAAACTATGAAAAGTTTAGCAACAAATAATCACGAGATAAACAATCGAAAATTATGACGAACCTTCAAAGAACAAGTCTAAGACAATCCGCACAAGCACGATCGACAAACGCCACAAAGTTAAAAACTTTGATAAGTTTGATTTTTGAAAACAAAGCTAAAGCCTTGAAAAAGTTGAGAGAAAACTCAAAACTTTGATAACTCAATAATAATATTCTGAAACGTCCTTCAAATTTCGTTCATCATAGGTTTAAATATCAAAAGATATCAAATCTAGTTACCAAGATAATTAAAACTCTAAATAAAAAAACAAATAATTTCCCGAATATGACTCGCGCTCGGGCGGTATAATTTGACCGCTCGAGCGCCGAAGGATCTGGACTATTCGCTCTCGGGCGGTAGAATGTGACCGCTCGGGCGCCTAGGGTTCTGGAAATTTTCTCCTTGGACAGTAAGTGTGGCGCTCGGGCGGTAATGTTTGGCCGCTCGGGCGCCGAAGCTGCTGGACTCGTCTTCATTTATCACCTGAATAATGTTCCTTTGGCTCCCAAACTTATTCCCATGCATCATGAACCCTTCAGCACTTTGCACCTTGCTTGTAAGTCCTTCTTCCTTGCTTATAAGCCCATGTAACGCCTCTTTAAACTTCTTCAGTCGTCCCCTCGTGATTGGTCCCGCATGTAACTCTAAGGGATCCCATGCTTTCCTTGGGACGTGCACATCCATGTTCGCATCAAGTTTGATTTGAGAAACACACAAAGGTGTATACAAAGCCAAGCTTTAAAAAGTTGAGAGAAAACTCTAAACTTTGATATTCAATCAATAATAATCTTAATTGTCTTTACAATTATGAAATTTTCGTCCATATATTGTTACAAAATTAGAAAGATATGAAAATCTAATTACGAAAACAAATACGACTCAAAAATAGGAAGGAAATAATTTTGAAATTGCGCCGCGCGCATATGCGCGCCCCATACCAACGCATATGCGCGGAAGTCACTGTATTCGCATTTGCACCGCACGCATATGCGCGCCTATACCCGCGCATATGCACGGAAGTCTCTGTCCTATGCGTTTCTGAAAATCCTACGCCGCGCAAATGCTCGTCCCGTTTGGCAGATATGTGCGACCTCTCGCGCAGATGCGCGTCATATGTCGCGCATGTGCACGAGGACCGCTGTTCTCTCGGGCCATTTTGCACTCACATGCTTGGTTGCTCGGGACTCCTTCATTATATTCTTTGTTGAACTCCACCACTTGCTTGAATATGCTTGATTCGCCATCATTAAGCTTGATATTCCGAGACAACAATGCTTCTTAATTCTTCTTCCAACCATGTGGGGACCCGGGCTCTGACTCAATTTTCTTTTGGATTAGTTGGATCTTTGCTAGAAAATATGGGTCAAAATTTTGTTTTTAATATGAAAAACGATTGTATATGAATCATACACAAACAACATATTTATTTTATTTTAACAAAAGTAGATACACTTCTTGTTCCATTCAAATCGTACAAACTAGAGTTTATTACTCATTACATATCAAATGTAAACACTACTAGTTCCTCTGCTATGCCCGTAATCACCACTCTAACCTCGATCTCTCATCCTCTGCGTGACCCTGATCCTGTCCCACCTGTTGTTATGCACACATACAGACACAACAACAGCCGGAAACTCCGGTGAGAACAAATCCCAGTATAAAACATGTATACATGCATGTTAAGTAAGGAAATACAACATCATGATACATGCATCCATAATCGTAACACATAGTAATGAATACAGATAACACATCTTTGACTCTTATTCTTGACTCGATTCATATCTAAATCTAGGGATCCCGGTGTGAATAAGACGTAACAAGTCTCCCACCTACCCTCCCAAGCGTGGTGGCGGTACGTCTTATTCCTAGACTTCGGCCCTGTCTGTATTGAACATCTACAACCAGAGTCGATCTTCCCTTGTGCTTCGATACCACCGAACGTCTAGAACTTGGCAATTCTGCCAATGACTCTCCTATCTCAATGCTTAGACATAAATCAACATAAAGCACAAGTATAGCAAGGTATAAAAATCTAGTATGTGATTTTGGGAAACTCGAATCAAATCTAACTCGAGTTGTATCTTCCCGAACCAACATGAATTATACCTTTCTTGTCGTTCGTAGAAGTCGAAGTCTCGTATTCTTGATATCGAATCTGTCAAACCCAATCTGAAATGACATATATACAATGCACCATATCAACTTCTAACTCAAAATAATATATGTGAAGTGCAATGCTCAATCTCGAGATAATTTTGACGGCATAACGGTGTAAACTCGATGTCCCCGTCAACTCAACAATAACCCGATCTCAACAATGCATAACCAATACCATATCATCACAATTCTAATTCCAGCATGTCAAAATCTATTCAATTCAAATCAATATATGCTGAAATTCATAACAAATGCATACGCTACCATTTCTTCGATCCGGTTTCAATTATACGCTCTCCGATATCACAAGAACACATAATCTAGTGTAATTCACAATTTCCCCAACATCAATATCTCAAATCATGCAGGAAATGAATGAAACTTACATCCCTTTGAAGCCTTTGATGAGAGGAGCACGGAAATGAATTCGGATCGAAATTCGGGTGGTTAGATCTTGTACAAGCTAAGTTCTAGGCTATGAGCATTCTTGAGGATTCCATGGAAGTGGTATCGATTTTCAGCTGCTGAATGAGTGAAGAAATGAAGACTCAGCACATATATTGCATGGCAAGGACACTTGGCTATTTTTTTCATTCTGCACGTCTCGCGCATATGCGCGACCTAAACCGGCGCATATGCGCGAGACCTACGGCCTCATCATATTTGAATTCATCATCTCGCGCATATGTGCGCCCTCTTTTCGCGCATATGCGCGAGACCTACGGTCTCGGCATACATTCAATTCCATATGCTCGCGCATATGCGCGTCTCTTCTCGTGCATATGCGCGAGGCCTTTGACCTCGGCACATGGGACTCGCGCATATGCGCGCATCTCTGTCGCGCATGTGCGCGATACCTACGGGATGTCAACCTATGCTAACTCAGGCATGTCCCATTCTGATCGCGACTTGATCCATCTATAAGCGCTATAAGTCATAATCGTTAATCCTAGATTATCAACATAAAATTCTTGGGCATTACAATTCTCCCCCTCTTAGACATGAGTTCGTCCTCGAACTCGCAGGAAATCAATAAACACATATAAAATAGGCAGGAATAAGAACGGTATAATCATATTCGATCAGAAAGACTCACATCAGTGAAATAAATCCGGAAATCTCTGTCTGATATCTGACTCAGTCTCCCAGGTCGCTTCTTCAATACCATGACGACTCCATTGGACTTTCACAAGCTGAATTGTCTTCGTTCTGAGCTGTTTGTCTTTCCAATCAAGAATCTGGATTGGCTATTCAATATAACTCAAAGGCTCGTCGAGTTCGGCCTCGTCAGGATGAAGAATATGAGAAGTATCTGGCAGATATTTCCTTAGCATCGACACATGAAAAATGTCATGTATCCCGGATAAAGAAGGAGGAAGAGCAAGTCGATATGCACGATCGTCAATCTTTTCAAGAACCTCATAAAGACCGATGTATCTAGGAGACAACTTACCGTGTTTGCCAAATCTGACAATGCCTCTGAAAGGAGAAATCTTCAAAAATACTCTGTCTCCCTGTTCAAACACTAACGGTCGACGACGTACATTCGCATACTTGGCTTGTCTATCCTGCGCTGTCTTCATTCTTTTCTGTATCAGTTTTACTTTCTCAGTCATCTCTCGGATCATATCAGGCCCAAGCTCTGGTACTCTGAGATGTCATCCCAATACAGCGGAGATCTGCACTTCTTTCCATATAAAGCCTCAAACGGTGCCATCTCGATGCTCGTCTGATAGCTGTTGTTGTACGAGAATTCACAAAGAGGGAGTGAATCTTGCCAACTAGTGCCAAAATCTAGCACTACAGCTCTTAGCATATCTTCTAAGGTCTGGATAGTCCGCTCTGACTGTCCGTCTGTCTCGGGATGGTAAGCAGTACTCAGGTGCAATGTCGTACCTAAAGCATGCTGCAAACTGTGCCAAAAGTGTGAAATGAATCGTGGATCACGATCTGATACGATCGACTTCGGCACACCATGCAATCCGACTATCTCTCTGACATATATCTCTCCATCTGATCATATCGATACGTCATTCTGTAAGGAATAAAACATGCTGATTTGGTCAATCTGTCTATCACAACCCCGGGATGATCGTGGTAATTTCGTAACAAAGTCCATAGAAATGTGATCCCATTTCCATTCAGGAATAGATAAACTCTGAAGTAAACCTCCGGGCTTCTTTCTTTCGGCCTTCACCTGTTGGCAATTCAAACATTTCGACACAAACTCTGCAATGTCTGATTTCATCTTTTTCCACCAAAACTGTGTTTTTAGATCGTTGTACATCTTTCTGCCACCAGGATAAATACTGAACCGACTACAGTGCGCTTCTGATAAGATCTGTTGTTTCAATTTTGAAACATCTGGCACTACAAGACGGTTATTTACATACAAAACGTGATCACGTACCTTATACTCTGACTGATGTTCTGATCTGACCATCTCAATCGACTTCTGAACATTCTGATCAGTTTTCTGTGCTTCTTTTATGTGAACAATCAAATCTGGTTCTAATTGAATCGCAGCAAGTCGCATTGGTCTACAATCTGTATCAAATACTAATCCAGACAAACCGCAATTCTCAATTCAATTAGAAACACCTATCGTCGATAAGGATAAAGCACATACTTTTCGACTCAAGGCATCTGCTGCTGCATTTGATTTTCCTGGATAATACTTGATCTCGCAATCAAAGTCTTTCAGCAGATCAAGCCATCTTCGTTGTCTCATATTCAATTCTGACTGAGAAAACAGATACTTCATGTAATGCCCGGTTATCGTACAAATGATAATGATACGTTTATGTCGTTTATCATGTAGCTCTTTAGTTCATTAGATCTCACGTGATGATTGAAGTATCAATATTGAGATTGAACATGATTTTTATATTGTCCATGGTTTATTGAGAACCAATATGTGTATAAATAATGATAGTAAGATGTGTAGTTAGAAGTAGTGTAATGAAGTTGGTATAGCAATGCAGGAAATGAGATGAAAATACAGCAGTTCTTACGATGATTTGAAAATTAAACCAAATTTTGTGAGGCCATAACCATTAGAAAGCTAAGATATAATGCTACAACTTTCATGTTTTGGGTTTTGTCCAAATCATTGGGGAAGACAAGCCAAAAGCACCCCGAAGTTTGTCGTGTGTATCGTCATTCCTACAATGACACATTTTGGTAGATTGAGTATAACTTTTTACTCAAACCTTCAAATGACATGAAACCAGTTGGAGATGCAAGAAAACACATAGCGCTACAACTTTTATGTTTACCACTTTTGCTAATTCGGAAGTTAAAAATGCGTTTTGTGGCAGAATGTGGCGCGCATATGCGCCAAATGGACAGCACGGGCCGCGCATATGCGCCCGACAGTCTAAAAAAGATAAATGTCGAGTTTTCTAGCACTTTCCACCATTCTCACCTTCTCTAACAGCATAAACTCGAAAGAAAACCTAGAAAACTTCCTCCAAATGCTTTCTTCTTCATTCCTGTCATCACTTTGAGGTAAGAACTTAGTTCTCCATCACAAGAACTTCATAAGGGTGTAAGTTTTCCTCTCTTTTGGTTATTATTAATGTAGAGGATCAAACTTCACCAATAATTGACATAGTAATTGAATTATTGATATGTTTGACAGCATAGGAACAAGAAACATCGTCTCAAACCAGTATTCGTACGCTTGGACAGTAAGTTGGCATGTTCTTGAAGTAATACATGAGTAATATTATGATTTCAAATACTTCTCATTGCTTATTGATATATGTACATTGTTAGTATGTTATTGATGAAAACATAGCACCATATTCCATTGTTATATATTAAATATGAAAGGAACTCATGAATATTGAAGATGGGTGCTATGTCATGAACATGAACATGAACATGAAAAGAAAAGGACAGATTTTACATGATATAGAGCTTGTTGACAACATGGGTGGTTTTAAGTCCACCAAAGCTATTGGCCAATATATGTTCATGGGGCGTGGGGTTGCTAAAGGTTGCTCCCTGACGTCCAACACAGTAGTAGCTATATAATAAAACAAGCACGGTAGTACAGGTCAACTAATGAGGCTCAAGTACAAAAATGAACATGAATATATGCAATGATATGACATGGTTTAAAGATTCATTGTTGTCACGACTTGATACGTATGTTCCTTCGATGCATATTGATACATACAAGTGCCNTGGTGTATGATGATACAAAATATGTTTGTATGTAAGAATACAATTATCTATAGGTGTTGATGTTGATGCTTGAGTTGAGTTTTTGGTTTTAACAAGAATGTAGGGACATCATGCCAAAATTTTTATAAACCTTCAAAGTGATGCCCCTTGGTTGATTTGCTTCATACTACAGTTATATTAGTCAAACCCTATTTTGATTATGGTAATTATGCTAAGTATAGAGTAAGGGTGTGACACTTCAGGCTTTTGTGATCAGAATAGATTTCAAACTTCTCGCCGTAGAGATAGTGTCGCCATATCTTGAGTGCAAATAAAATAGCCGCTAATTCAAGATCATGAATTGGGTATCGAGTCTCGTGTGGCTTCAACTGTCTCGAGACATATGCAATCACATGTCCTCGCTGCATAAGACAACTTGTCTCAACAAAAACTCGCATTTTGACAGTTTAATATATAATTTCTCATTTCTCAGCGTCTGCAACACAATTCTTAAGTGTTCGGCATGCTCAACCATACTCTTGGAATATACCAAAATATCATCAATAAAAACAATAACAAACTCATCTAGATACTTCTGAAAAACACGATTCATCAGTCCTGGAGCATTCGTTAAACCAAAAGGCATGACAATAAACTCATAATGTCCATACCTGGTTCGGAATGCTGTCTTTGGTATGCCGGCATCTCTGACTCGGAGTTGGTGATATCCAGATCGCAGATCGATCTTGGAATAGACAGAGGATCCCTGCAACTGATCAAATAAATCGTCGAGACGAGGCAATGGGTATTTGTTCTTTACCGTCGCCTTGTTCAGTTGCCGGTAATCAATACACAATCTCATCGAACCGTCTTTCTTTCGCACAAATAGCACTGGAGCGCCCCAAGGAGAAACACTAGGTCTGATATATCCCTTGGCTAGAAGATCTTCTAATTGTGTTTTCAGTTCTTTCAGTTCAATAGGTGCCATTCTGTACGGAGCTCGGGATATAGGAACAGTACCTGGCATGAGATCGATGGTAAAATCTACCTCTCGTGCCGGAGGTAACCCTGGAATCTCGTCGGGGAATACATCGGCAAATTCATGTACCACTGGCAGATCTGTCAATGACGGGCTCGATTTCAATAGATCTACTGAATAGACAAGGAACCCTTCTGCTCCTCTCTGTAACAATCGTGTCATCGTCAAAACAGAAACTAAGGGAATCCGAGATCTGGAACCCTTACCGTAGAATTTCCATTCATCAACCATTTTTGGTCTGAACCTGACAATCTTCTGGAAACAATCTACAGTGGCCCGGTACTTTGTTAACATATCAATACCGACAATACAATCAAAATCAGATAGCCCAAGCACAACACAATCTAACTCAATCTCGTGACCCTCGAATTGTAGTATACACTGTCTAACTGAAGTCACGGATATAAGACCCCTTCCCAACGGAGAAGTAACAGACACTACAACAGATAATGACTCGACAGGCAAGGCATGTATCAATGCAAAACGTTCTGATATAAATGTATGAGATGCACCCGTATCTATCAATACATAAGCAGGATAACCGCAAAGGAAACAGTTACCTGCGATCACGTCATCTGGTGCATCTTGAGCCTGCTCTTCTGTCAGTGCAAATACTTGAGCCTGCTGTCTAGGAGGCTGCTCACTGTCTGGCTACCTCTGGCTCAGGGCTGGCTCTGTGTAGGGGTTGGCTGAAAGGAATGAACAGATGAAGCTTGCCTCTCAGGATGATTTACGGAACCAGATGCTCCTACACTCTGAGCTTGCTGTACCCCTTTCTGTGGACAAACCCTGGCGAAGTGTTCTTGCTGTCTGCAGATATTGCAACGACCCATCACTCACTCACACTGTTCAGTGGCATGTCTACCTCCACAAGAACTGCAATACACACCTGTATACTCTGTACTCTGACCAGGACCTCTCTGTTGTGATCCACTGGAGCTCGTCGAACTACTCCCTGATCTCTTGAACTGTTTGCCTTTCGCTTTCAACTGGTCTTTTCTCCCGCTGCTACTACCACCGCTCTCGAATCTAGGAGGAGGTTGGAAAGAGGGTTGTGGTGGTCTTGGACTCGGAGTGACATACGGAGTGCTTCGTTGCCTAAGCAGTCCAGCTTCCGACCCCTTGGCACGGTTCAACGCTTCAGCGAAGGTGTTAGGTCTACCGGTATTTACCAAAGTAAAAATATCTGGATTCAAGCCATTAATAAACTGATCTGCAATGGCCTCATCATTTTCTGCAACATGAGGGGCAAATCGGAGCAGTGCAGAGAACATAGCAACATAGTCTTCGATGTTCAGCTGTCCCTGTCTCAAATTGGCCAATTCAGCACCTTTGTCTTTTCGGTAGGACAAGGGAAAGAATCGTTGATAGAACTCTGCATTGAAAAATTTCCAAGTGATTTCTGTGCCACGATGCTCCAAGGCTCTTTTCGTGGTAAGCCACCAGTTCTTTGCAACTTCTTGAAGTTGTTGCCAAATAAGTTTAACTCGTCGCTCGTCAGAGTAGTCCAGAGATTCAAATAACATCTCGATGTCATCGAGCCAACTTTCACATTCAACTGAATTTTCTGTACCCTTTAGTGTCGGTGGTCGGAATGACTGAAGCCGCTTTAACAAAGTCTCCATCGGTGTAGCGGTGACATCCATTTGATCATTGGATGTACTGCCCTGTTCTGGTGCCCGACCTGCTACTGGTTGTGGTACTCGTCGAGGAGGCATATCTAATTATCAAACGGATTAGTACACAGTCTATACAATCTGTCTCAGTCCTCCTCTGATCATATACCTCTGATCCAGAATCGGTTCTGATTCATTTTGTGCTTAATACATGTCGCAATCAAATCAAATAAACAGGTAGACATGTATTACAACAAGAAACATGCTTGCATAGAAGACATATGTAAATCAACATACAATGAATAGCATGCTAACATCACAAAAGCAAGGAAGACGACTCGATCTACCCCGCTCATTCTCTTCCAGTTCAGTCTATAGAACTTACTGCTCTGATACCACCTGTTGTGGAGACCCGGGCTCTAACTCAATTTTCTTTGGGATTAGTTGGATCTTTGCTAGAAAATGTGGGTCAAAATTTTGCTTTTAATATAAAAAAGGATTATATATGAATCATACACAAACAACATATTTATTTTATTTTAAGAAAAGTAGATACACTTCTTGTTCCATTCAAATCGTACAAACTAGGGTTTATTACTCATTACATATCAAATGTAAACACTACTAGTTCCTCTGCTATGCCCGTAATCACCACTCTAACCTCGATCTCTCATCCTCTGCGTGACCCTGATCCTGTCCCACCTGTTGTTATGTACACATGCAGACACAACAACAGCCGGAAACTCCGGTGAGAACAAATCCCAGTATAAAACATGTATACATGCATGTTAAGTAAGGAAATACAACATCATGATACATGCATCCATAATCGTAACACATAGTAATGAATACAGATAACACATCTTTGACTCTTATTCTTGACTCGATTCATATCTAAATATAGGGATCCCGGTGTGAATAAGACGTAACAAGTCTCCCACCTACCCTCCCAAGCGTGGTGGTGGTATGATGCGGACACGGATGTGCACGTCCCAAGGAAAGCATGGGATCCCTTAGAGTTACCTGCGGGACCAATCACGAGGGGACGACTGAAGAAGTTTAAAGAGGCGTTACATGGGCTTATGAGCAAGGAAGAAGGACTTACAAGCAAGGTGCAAAGGGCTGAAGGGTTCATGATGCATGGGAATAAGTTTGGGAGCCAAAGGAACATTATTCAGGTGATAAATGAAGAGGAGTCCAGCAGCCTCGGCGCCCGAGCGGCCAAAAATTACCGCCCGAGCGCCACACTTACTGTCCAAGGAGAAAATTTCCATAACCCCCGGCGCCCGAGCGGTCACATTCTACCGCCCGAGCGCGAATAGTCCAGAGCCTTCGGAGCTCGAGCGGTCAAATTATACCGCCCGAGCGCGAGTCATTTATCAAAGTTTTTAACTTTGTGGCGTTTGTCGATCGTGCTTGTGCGGATTTAGATTTGATATTTTTGATATGTAAACCAATGATGAACGAAATTTGAAGGCACTTTTCAGAATATTATTATTGAGTTTATCAAAGTTTTGAGTTTACTCTCAACTTTTTCAAGGCTTTAGCTTTGTTTTCAAAAATCAAACTTATCAAAGTTTTTAACTTTGTGGCGTTTGTCGATCGTGCTTGTGCGGATTGTCTTAGACTTGTTCTTTGAAGGTTCGTCATAATTTTAGATTGTTTATCTCGTGATTATTTGTTGCTGAAATTTTCATAGTTTAGAGGTGAAAATCACAACACACACACTTGATTCAAAAGATCGGGACAACACGAATTCCTTGTTCGATATTAAATTGAGGGCGCGATTCATATTTAATCGTGTTTGCTTTTATTCGTACGTAGATTCACATCATTTGGTATCAGAGCTTAGGCTCATTGAATTCAAGTAAGTTTATCATTCAGATCTAAATATTCTTTAGTTCCGCTTTCAGATCTGATTTGTTCTATTATTCTTCGTCGTTCGTGAATCTTTGATGCACGAAACTTCGTGTCTTATTTTTATCTGAATGTTCGGAATTTTCAGAGCAGAAAAAAAAAATAAAAAAAATAAAAAAAAAAGAGTACCAAAAATCCGAAAATTTGGCAATATTTCTTTTTGATATTTTGTTCTATTCCTTTTTGTGAGACATATAGAAGTGTCTCACACAGTCAAAAAAAAATTTATCTATCGTCAACTTGCTTGTCTACGCAGCCCACGTGAGTCGATCACATTTGTTCACGAGATTGAACTTGACTGTTTGATAGACGAATACAAAGCTTGAGCTCCCTTTAGAGAGAGACATCAAATTCGAGTGGAAACATTTGAGTGTGAGTGTTATTTCTTTGGGGTGACTAGTGAGTATTTGTTGTGAGCAAACAAAATACGAGAGGAGGGACGAGTGAATTTCTTTGGAGTGATCGTGAGAATTTGGGTGAGGAATATTTTTTTTTCTACTAACGTTTTCTTGCAGATACAAATCTGAAATTAAATGGAGAAGGAGGTAGGAGATAATTCGAACCCGGGGTTATCTAAGTTTCAAATGGATGCGTTGTTTGGGCATTTTAGTAGGATGTTGAAGGTTGAGATGGAGCCGTTACATGAGCGGTTGGATAGGCTCGAGGTTAGTACGAGTGAAAAAAAATCAAATCCTAAAAATATGGGTAGAGAAGAAGACGAGGAAGAGTTTGATTTTGGAGGAGAAGAGGAGAGCCAAAATGATAATTGGGGTAGGAATGGAAGAGGTAGAGGAATTGGTAAAGGTAGAAGAGAAGCCGTTCGGGGTAGATATGATGGGAATAGGGAAGATGGTAATATGGGTAGTATTAAGAAGAAAATCCCTTCGTTCCATGGGAAATCTAATCCGGAGGCATATTTAGAGTGGGAAAAGAGGGTAGAGTTTGTGTTTGAGTGTCACCACTATTCCGAACAAAAGAAGGTGAGGTTGGCGGTGGTTGAATTTTTAGACTATGCTCTCATTTGGTGGGATCAATTAGTGACCACTAGGAGGAGGTACAATGAGAGGCCCATAGAAACTTGGGATGAGATGAAGAGAGTGATGAGAAAAAGGTTTGTGCCCAACCACTACTATAGGGAGATGTTTAAGAGGCTACAAACTTTAAGGCAAGGGGTGAAGAGTGTTGAGGACTACTATAAGGAGATGGAAGTAGTCATGATTAGGGCTAATATTGAGGAAGATAATGAGGCGACGATGGCTCGTTTTCTTTGTGGTTTGAACAGGGAAATCCAAGATCAAGTTGAGCTTCGGCACTACTTGGATCTAGACGAAATGGTGCAAATGGCCATAAAAGTGGAGCAACAACTCAAAAGGCGTGGAGTTGGCCGCACCAATCAAACCGGAGGTTCATCATCTTCATGGCGATCAAATGTGGTGAAGCGTGAGGAGAATAAGGTGGTGAGCAAGCCCAAATTTGAGACCAAACAAGAGGCACCAAAGCAAGGAGTGCAAGGTAAATCTGAAACTCCTTCTAATGGATCTAGAGATACTAAATGTTTTAGGTGTCAAGGGTTGGGTTATATTTCTAGTGAATGTCCTAATAAGAGGGTGATGATTTTGAATGACTATGGTGAGTATGAATCTCATAGTGAGGGTGATGATGATGATGAGATGCCTGCATTAGAGATCATGCCGAGGGGTATGAGGCGGTTATAGGTGAGGCACTAGTGACTAGGCGTATCATGAGTGCCCAAGTCAAGGAGGAGGAGACTAACCAAAGAGAGAACTTGTTCCACACTAGGTGTTTTGTGAATCAAAAGGTTTGCAATTTAATCATAGATGGGGGGAGTTGTACTAATGTGGCTAGTGTTGAGATGGTGGAGAAATTGAGCTTGCCTACACTAAAGCACCCTCAACCATATAGACTTCAATGGTTGAATGATTGTGCGGAGGTGAAGGTGACAAAACAGGTGTTGGTGTCTTTTTCGATTGGGAAGTACATTGATGAGGTTTTATGTGATGTAGTGCCAATGCATGCTTGTCATATCTTGTTGGGTAGGCCTTGGCAATACGATAGGAAGGTGACTCATGATGGTTTCAAGAATAGGTATTCCTTTATGTTAAAAAAGGATTCCATTGTATTACTTCCTTTGT
>NC_133316.1:8454916-8455894 GCF_012295235.1 Primulina huaijiensis | reverse complement strand
AGTGAGATAGCCATACAAAAGAAAAAGGAGAGGAAAGAAAATGAGGGAAAAGAAAATGAGAGGAAAGAGGCCAAAAAGAAAACATACATGGCCCAAAAAAGTGAGTTGAAGCAATTGATGCACACACATGAACCACTTGTGTTGATTCTTTATAAAGAGATCCTCTTTAACACAAGTGATATAGCCGGGTCCCTTCCGAGCATTGTTGTTTCACTTTTGCAGGAATTTGATGATATATTTCCGGAGGAGCTACCTCAAGGGCTACCACCATTGAGGGGGATTGAGCACCAAATTGATTTGGTGCCCGGGAGTGCATTGCCAAATCGTCCAGCTTATAGGAGCAATCCGGAGGAGGCTAAGGAGCTTCAACGGCAGGTAAGTGAGTTGTTAGATAGGGGTTTTGTGCGTGAGTCCATGTCTCCTTGTGCTGTACCTGTTTTATTAGTTCCTAAGAAAGATGGCTCATGGCGTATGTGTGTGGATTGTAGGGCAATCAATAACATAACCATTAAGTATAGGCATCCCATACCTAGACTAGATGATATGTTAGATAAGTTGCATGGTGCTTTTATCTTTAGCAAAATTGATTTGAAAAGTGGTTATCACCAAATTAGGATGAGGGAAGGTGATGAGTGGAAAACTGCTTTTAAAACCAAGTACGGGTTGTATTAGTGGATGGTGATGCCATTTGGCTTAACTAACGCTCCTAGCACGTTTATGAGGTTAATGAACCATGTCTTGCGTGCATACATAGGAAAATTTGTTGTTGTTTACTTTGATGATATCCTAGTATATAGCAAAGACTTGGATGAGCATGTTGATCACTTGAAACTTGTGCTAATCACACTAAGGGCTGAAAATCTATATGCTAACCTAAAGAAATGTGATTTTTGTACAAGCAAACTTGTCTTTCTTGGTTTTGTGGTAAGCTCACAGGGGATACAAGTGGATGAGGACAAGGTAAGTGCTATTCGAGAT
>NC_133316.1:8445820-8453950 GCF_012295235.1 Primulina huaijiensis | reverse complement strand
TGTAATGCCCGAGATTTTGATTCCATTAATATGAGATTATTGATTTTTGAATTGATATGATTATAGATGGACCATTCCGGGACCAGATTGGGTGAAGCATGGATTGATGTATATTTTTGTACAGAACTGTTGGCGCCCGAGCGGTAGAAAAGGGCCGCCCGAGCGCCAATGCATCACAAGAACGGGTTTTGGATAGAGAGTCTGGCGCCCAAGCGGTAGTTTTTGACCGCCCGAGCGCCAGTGTTCAATAGCATTATGTTCGGGCAGAAGATGTGGCGCCCGGGCGGTAGTTTGTGACCGCCCGAGCGCCAGTGTACAACAAGTTAGGTACCGTACAGAGTGTTCGGCGCCCGAGCGGTAATTTGTGACCGCCCGAGCGCCACCTGAAATATGTGAAAAGAGGACACGTAACTTAAAAATGCAACTTGATATATATAAAGTGCAATTCATTCAATTCCTCCAAGAACAAGAAACGAGAAGAGCTCCGGGGAAACTACGAGAAATCCTTACACCTTTTATCTTGTAGATTTGTGATTTACGAAAGATCCGTCCGTCCGATTTTAAATCCGACTTCAGTACTGTGTTCCTATCGACGCAGGCTTCAACTGGACGTAAGTTTTACTACGTTTTGAGATGATTTGAAATTATGGTATTGCCAGAATCTGATATGATTCCTATATAATGTTCTTGATATGTTAGACATCATATAATCGAAACCGGATTGAAGAACGGATACCGTATAGAATTGTTATGAATTTCAGAGTTGATTTGACTGAGATTGATATCAGATTTGTATTGTTATTGATTATGGGTTGCGAGAATGGATATCTGTTGATTTGTAGTGTTGGGTATATTGAGATTATGTAGTTATGCTGTCGAAACAGAATTTGATTTCGTTCTGATTATATCCAGTATTGAATTGATTGGTGTATTGATATTGCACTCCTCGATATTGTCATTCCCAGATTGAGTATTGACAGTCCTTGAGTTCGAGACTTCGACAGAGTCAGATTGACAGAAAGAAAGGTATAATTCAATGTTGAATCGGGAAGATACAACTCGAGCTAGATTCGACTTGAGTTTCCCTAAATCACATACTAGATGATTCTTACTTTGTTATGCCTTATTTATTTATCTTAAAGCATTGAGATAGGAGAGTCCTTGGTAGATTAGCCAAGCCGGATTTTCGGTTGTGTCGATGGGCGTAGGAGAAGATTCACTCCTATTGTAGACATTCGATACAGAAGACCAAAGTCTGGGAATAAGACGTACCGCCACCACGATTGGGAGAGTAGGTGGGAGACTTGTTATGTCTTATTCACACCGGGATCCCTAGACTTAGATATGAGTCGAGTCAAAGAATAAGAGTCGAAGAATTTTATCTGTATTCACTAATGAGTCATAATTACTGAGTCATGTGTTATGATTTTGTATTTACTTGCATGACATGCATGTATAAATGTTTTATACTGGGATTTGTTCTCACCGGAGTTTCCAGCTGTTGTTGTGTCTGTATGTGTGCATGACAACAGGTGAGACAGGATCGGGGTCACGCAGAGGATGAGAGATCGAGGTTAGAGTGGTGATTACGGGCATAGCAGAGGAACTAGTAGTGTTTACATTTGAGAAATAATGTGTAATAAACTCTAGTTGGTACGATTTGAATGGAACCAGACGTGTATATACTTTTGTTAAAATAAAATAAAGATGTTTGTGTATGATTTATATACAATTGTTTTTGATATTAAAGAAAAATTTTGACCCACATTTTCTAGCAAAGATCCACTTAATCCCAAAGATAATTGAGTTAGAGCCCGGGTCCCCACAACAGGTGGTATCAGAGCGATAGATCCTTTAGACTGAAATAGAATAGAATGAATTTTGCTTCCTTATTCCGATTGTGCTAGCATGATTTATTGCTTTCACTATTATATGTCGTATTGCTATCTGAGTTGATTACAGCATCTATTTGCAAAGACTGAATCAGAACCGAGTCTGGATCAGAGGTATATGATCAGAGGAGGACTGAGACAGACTGTATTGATTGTGTACTAATCTGTGTGATAATCAGATTATGTCTCCTCGACGAGACCGCAACCAGTAGCAGGTCGGGCACTAGAACAGGGCAGTACTTCGAATGACCCTATGGATGTTACTGCAACCCCGATGGAGACTCTACTGAAACGGTTTCAATTGAGCCGACCGCCGACATTGAAGGGTACGGAAAATTCAGTTGAGTATGAAAGCTGGTTAGATGACATTGAGATGTTATTTGAGTCCTTTGATTATACTGATGAGCGGCGAGTGAAGTTGATTGGGCACCAACTGCAAGAGGTTGCCAAGAACTTGTGGATTACCACGAAGAAAGCCTTGGAGCATCGTGGTACAGAGGTCACTTGGAAGATGTTAAAGACAGAGTTCTATCAGCGATTCTTTCCCGTCTCCTACCGAAAAGACAAAGGTGCTGAATTTGCCAACCTGAGACAGGGACAGCTGAACATCGAAGAATATGTCTCTAAGTTCTCCACATTGCTTCGATTTACTCCCCACGTTGCTGGGAATGACAAGGCCGTTGCGGATCAGTTTATCAATGGCCTGAATCCGGAGATATTCACCTTGGCGAACACGGGACGACCCAACAATTTTGCTGATGCCTTGAAGGGGGCGAAGGGAGCAGAAGCCGGGTTGCTTAGGCAACGAAGCACTTCTTATACCACCCACCCTTCTAGACCACCCCAGCCCTCGGGTCAGTATCAGCAACCACCTCCCAGATTCGAGGGTGGTGGTAGCGGCAGCGGGAGGAAAGACAGTTTGAAAGTGAAGGGGAAGCAGTTCAAGAAATCAGGGAGAAGTTCGTCGAGCTCCAGTGGGCCGAGACAGACAGGGTCGGGCCAGAGATCAGAGTATACAGGGGTTTACTGTAGTTCTTGTGGAGGTAGACATGCCACCTAGCAGTGTCAGGGCGTGATGGGTCGCTGCAACATTTGCACACAGCAGGGCCACTTCGCCAAGGTCTGTCCACAGAAAGGTGCACAGCAGACTCAGAGTGTAGGAGCATCTGGCTCTGTAGCTCAGCCAGAGAGGCAGGCGTCATCTGTTCATTCATTCCAGCCAGCCTCTACATCGACACAGCCCAGAGCTAGGGGTAGCCAGACGGTGAGCCAGCCGTCGAGACAGCAGGCTCGAGTGTTTGCGTTGACAGAAGAGCAGGCTCAGGATGCCCCTGATGACGTTATAGCAGGTAACTGTTCTCTTTGCGGTTATCCGGCTTATGTAATGATAGACATAGGTGCATCACATACATTCTTATCTGAGCGTTTTGCATTGACATATGCATTGCCTATTGAGTCGTTGTCTACTGTAGTGTCTATATCTTCTCCTTTGGGGACAGGGTTGATATCAGTGACATCTGTTAGATCATGTTTACTACAGTATGATGGGCATGAGATAGATTTAGACTGTATTGTACTTGGGTTATCTGATTTTGATTGCATTATTGGTATCGACATGCTAACCAAGTACAGAGCGACAGTAGACTGTTTCCACAAGATTGTTAGATTCAGACCAGAGATGGCTGAAGAGTGGAAGTTCTACGGCAAAGGGTCTAGAGCTAGGATTCCTTTGATTTCAGTATTGTCTATGACTCGATTACTACAGAAAGGAGCAGAGGGGTTCCTTGTCTATTCAGTTGATTTACTGAAATCGAGTCCTGCCTTGGCAGATGTGCCAGTGGTTTGCGAGTTTGCAGATGTGTTCCCCGATGAGATTCCGGGATTGCCTCCAGTCAGAGAGGTAAATTTTAGCATCGACCTAGTACCATGTACAGTTCCTATTTCTCGAGCTCCTTATAGAATGGCACCGATAGAGTTGAAAGAATTGAAAGAACAGCTTGAAGATTTGCTGGCCAAGGGATATATCAGACCGAGTGTATCTCCTTGGGGCGCACCAGTGCTATTCGTGCGAAAGAAAGACGGTTCGATGAGATTGTGTATCGATTACCGGCAACTGAACAAGGCAACAGTAAAGAACAAGTACCCATTGCCTCGCATCGACGATTTGTTTGATCAGTTGCAGGGATCCTCTGTCTATTCCAAGATCGACTTGCGATCTGGATATCATCAGCTGCGAGTCAGAGATTCAGATATACCGAAGACTGCATTCCGAACCAGGTATGGACATTTCGAGTTTATTGTCATGCCTTTTGGTTTAACGAATGCGCCAGCGGTGTTTATGAGTCTGATGAACCGTGTCTTTCAGAGGTATCTGGATGAGTTTGTGATTGTTTTTATAGATGATATTTTGGTTTACTCGAGAAATGAGACTGATCATGCTGAGCATTTGAGAATTGTGTTGCAGACGTTAAGAAATGAGCAACTGTATGCTAAATTGTCAAAGTGTGAGTTTTGGCTGAGACAGGTTGTCTTCTTGGGTCATATCATATCTGGAGACGGTAGTTCTGTTGATCCGAGTAAAGTTGAAGCTGTGATCAGTTGGCCGAGTCCGACTTCTGTGCCAGAGATACGCAGTTTCATGTGTCTAGCAGGGTACTATCGACGATTTATTAAAGATTTCTCCAGTATTGCGAAACCGATTACCCAGTTGACACAAAAGAATACTCCGTTTGTGTGGTCTGAAGATTGTGATCTAGCTTCTTAGAGATGAAGAGACGACTAACCAGTGCTCCAGTGTTGACAATACCTTCAGGTACAGGTGACTTCGTTGTATATTGTGATGCATCGCACAGAGGGTTAGGATGTGTTCTTATGCAGTGACAGCATGTTATTGCCTATGCTTCGAGACAGTTGAAGCCACACGAGACTCGATACCCAATTCATGATCTTGAATTGGCGGCTATCGTATTTGCACTGAAGATATGGCGACACTATCTGTATGGCGAGAAATTTGAGATCTACTCTGATCACAAGAGCTTGAAATATCTGTTTTCTCAGTCAGAATTGAATATGAGACAGCGTAGATGGCTGGACCTACTGAAAGACTTTGATTGCGAGATCAAGTACTATCCAGGGAAGTCAAATGCAGCAGCGGATGCCTTGAGTCGAAAGGTATGTTCCCTATCCTTATCGACGATAGGTGTTTCGAATTTAGTTGAAAATTGCTGTTTGTCTGGATTAGAATTTGATACAGATAGTAGACCGTTGCGACTTGCCAATATTCAGTGTGAACCAGATTTGATTGTTCGCATCAAAGAGGCACAAAGAAACGATCAGAGTGTTCAGAAGTCGATTGATATGGTCAGATCATGACATTTTTCTGAGTATCAGGTACGTGATCATGTTTTGTATGTGAATAACCGTCTTGTAGTGCCAGATGTTTCAGATTTGAAACAACAGATAATGTCAGAAGCGCACTGTAGTCGGTTCAGTATTCATCCTGGTGGCAGGAAGATGTACAATGATCTGAAAACACAATTCTGGTGGAAACANATGGCAGATATATATGTCAGAGAGGTTGTCAGATTACATGGTGTGCCGAAGTCGATCGTATCAGATCGTGATCCACGATTCACTTCACACTTTTGGCACAGTCTACAGCAGGCTCTAGGTACGACTTTACACTTGAGTACTGCTTACCATCCCCAGACAGACGGACAGTCAGAGCGGACTATCCAGACTTTAGAAGATATGCTGAGAGATGTAGTACTAGATTTTGGTACTAGTTGGCAAGATTCACTAGCTCTTTGTGAATTTTCGTACAACAACAGCTACCAGACTAGCATCGAGATGGCACCATTCGAAGCGTTATACGAAAAAAAGTGCAGATCTCCGTTGTACTGGGATGACATCTCAGAGGTACCAGAACTTGGGCCTGATATGATTCGTGAGATGACTGAGATGGTAAAGATAATTCAGAAGCGAATGAAGACGGCACAAGATAGACAGGCTAAGTACGCGAACATCAGACGTAGACCGTTAGTGTTTGAGCAGGGAGACAGAGTATTCTTAAAGATTTCTCCTTTCAGAGGCGTAGTCAGATTTGGCAAGCGTGGGAAGTTGGCTCCTCGATACGTCGATCCGTACGAGATTCTTGAAAAGATTGGCGATCGTGCGTATAGACTTGCTCTTACTCCTTCTCTATCAGGGATACATGATGTCTTTCATGTATCGATGTTGCGTAGATATATTCCAGATAGTTCTCATGTCATTCAGCCTGAAGAAGCAGAGCTAGATCAGACTTTGAGTTATCTCGAAAAGCCGATACAGATTCTCGATCGTAAAGAGAAACAGCTCAGAACGAAAACTATTCCACTTGTGAAGATTCAGTGGAGTCGTCACGGTATTGAAGAAGCTACCTGGGAGAGAGTGATATGAGGCAGAGATTCCCAGAATTATTTCACTGATGTGAGTTTTATTTAACTCCTGTTACATTTCTTTCTGATATCTGAATTGATTGCCTGTGATTTCGGGGACGAAATCGGATCTTATGGGGGGAGAAATGTAATGCCCGAGATTTTGATTCCATTAATATGAGATTATTGATTTTTGAATTGATATGATTATAGATGGACCATTCCGGGACCAGATTGGGTGAAGCATGGATTGATGTATATTTTTGTACAGAACTGTTGGCGCCCGAGCGGTAGAAAAGCGCCTCCCGAGCGCCAATGCATCACAAGAACGGGTTTTGGACAGAGAGTCTGGCGCCCGAGGGGTAGGTTTTGACCGCCCGAGCGCCCATGTTCAATAGCATTATGTTCGGGCAGAAGATGTGGCGCCCGGGCGGTAGTTTGTGACCGCCCGAGCGCCAGTGTACAACAAGTTAGGTACCGTACAGAGTGTTCGGCGCCCGAGCGGTAATTTGTGACCGCCCGAGCGCCACCTGAAATATGTGAAAAGAGGACACGTAACTTAAAAATGCAACTTGATATATATAAAGTGCAATTCATTCAATTCCTCCAAGAACAAGAAACGAGAAGAGCTCCGGGGAAACTACGAGAAATCCTTACACCTTTTATCTTGTAGATTTGTGATTTACGAAAGATCCGTCCGTCCGATTTTAAATCCGACTTCAGTACTGTGTTCCTATCGACGCAGGCTTCAACTGGACGTAAGTTTTACTACGTTTTGAGATGATTTGAAATTATGGTATTGCCAGAATCTGATATGATTCCTATATAATGTTCTTGATATGTTAGACATCATATAATCGAAACCGGATTGAAGAACGGATAACGTATAGAATTGTTATGAATTTCAGAGTTGATTTGACTGAGATTGATATCAGATTTGTATTGTTATTGATTATGGGTTGCGAGAATGGATATCTGTTGATTTGTAGTGTTGGGTATATTGAGATTATGTAGTTATGCTGTCGAAACAGAATTTGATTTCGTTCTGATTATATCCAGTATTGAATTGATTGGTGTATTGATATTGCACACCTCGATATTGTCATTCCCAGATTGAGTATTGACAGTCCTTGAGTTCGAGACTTCGACAGAGTCAGATTGACAGAAAGAAAGGTATAATTCAATGTTGAATCGGGAAGATACAACTCGAGCTAGATTCGACTTGAGTTTCCCTAAATCACATACTAGATGATTCTTACTTTGTTATGCCTTATTTATTTATCTTAAAGCATTGAGATAGGAGAGACCTTGGTAGATTAGCGAAGCCGGATTTTCGGTTGTGTCGATGGGCGTAGGAGAAGATTCACTCCTATTGTAGACATTCGATACAAAGGACCGAAGTCTGGGAATAAGACGTACCGCCACCACGATTGGGAGAGTAGGTGGGAGACTTGTTACGTCTTATTCACACCGGGATCCCTAGACTTAGATATGAGTCGAGTCAAAGAATAAGAGTCGAAGAATTTTATCTGTATTCACTAATGAGTCATAATTACTGAGTCATGTGTTATGATTTTGTATTTACTTGCATGACATGCATGTATACATGTTTTATACTGGGATTTGTTCTCACCGGAGTTTCCGGCTGTTGTTGTGTCTGTATGTGAGCATGACAACAGGTGGGACAGGATCGGGGTCACGCAGAGGATGAGAGATCGAGGTTAGAGTGGTGATTACGGGCATAGCAGAGGAACTAGTAGTGTTTACATTTGAGAAATAATGTGTAATAAACTCTAGTTGGTACGATTTGAATGGAACCAGAC
>NC_133316.1:8432045-8445648 GCF_012295235.1 Primulina huaijiensis | reverse complement strand
GCGTGCTATTCTTAAAAAGAACTTGAAGAATTGGGAAAATTGTTTGCCATTTGTTGAGTTTGCTTATAATCGTTGCGTGCATTCTACTACGAACTATTCGCCATTTGAAATTGTTTATGGTTTTAACCCTTTGACTCCGTTGGATTTGATGTCTTTACCTGTGAGTGAAAGGTTAAACATGGATGGGAAAAAGAAGGCGGAAGTTGTTAGGAGTTTGCATGAGATGGTCAAAGATAATATTGAAAAGAAGAATGAACAATACACAAAGCAAGCCAACAAGGGAAAGAAGAAGGTGATATTTGAGAAAGGTGATTGGGTGTGGCTACACTTGAGAAAGGAAAGGTTCCCCGAGAAGAGACGTTCAAAGCTGTTACCTAGGGGTGATGGACCATTTCAAGTCTTTGAAAGGATCAATGACAACGCCTACAAACTCGATCTACCAGGTGAGTATAACATGAGTTCTACTTTTAATGTTAGTGAGTTGTCGTTGTTTGATGTAGGTGACGAACTAGATTTGAGGACAAATCCTTTTCAAGAAGGGGAGGATGATGCGGACGCGGATGTGCACGTCCCAAGGAAAGCATGGGATCCCTAAGAGTTACCTGCGGGACCAATCACGAGGGGACGACTGAAGAAGTTTAAAGAGGCGTTACAAGGGCTTATGAGCAAGGAAGGACTTACAAGCAAGGTGCAAAGTGCTGAAGGGTTCATGATCCATGGGAATAAGTTTGGAAGCCAAAGGAACATTATTCAGGTGATAAATGAAGAGGAGTCCAGCAGCTTCGACGCCCGAGCGGCCAAACGTTACCGCCCGAGCGCCACACTTACTGTCCAAGGAGAAAATTTCCAGAACCCTTGCCGCCCGAGCGGTCACATTCTACCGCCCGAGCGCGAATAGTCCAGAGCCTTCGGCGCTCGAGCAGTCAAACTATACCGCCCGAGCGCGAGTCATATTCGGGAAATTATTTGTTTTTTTATTTAGAGTTTTAATTATCTTGGTAACTAGATTTGATATCTTTTGATATGTAAACCTATGATGAACGAAATATGAAGGCACTTTTCAGAATATTATTATTGAGTTTATCAAAGTTTTGAGTTTTCTCTCAACTTTTTCAAGGCTTTAGCTTTGTTTTCAAAAATCAAACTTATCAAAGTTTTTAACTTTGTGGCGTTTGTCGATCGTGCTTGTGCGGATTGTCTTAGACTTGTTCTTTGAAGGTTCGTCATAATTTTCGATTGTTTATATCGTGATTATTCGTTGCTAAGCTTTTCATAGTTTAGAGGTGAAAATCACAACACACACACTTGATTCAAAAGATCGGGACAACACGAATTCCATGTTCGATATTAAATTGAGGGCGCGATTCATATTTAATCGTGTTTGCTTTTATTCGTACGTGGATTCACATCACGGTACGTGTTATTCCTAGACTTCGGCCCTGTCTGTATCGAACATCTACAACCGGAGTCGATCTTCTCCTGTGCTTCGATACCACCAAACTCCTAGAACTTGGCAATTCTGCCAATGATTCTCCTATCTCAATGCTTATACATAAATCAACATAAAGCACAAGTATAGCAAGGTATAAAAATCTAGTATGTGATTTTGGGAAACTCGAATGAAATCTAACTCGAGTTGTATCTTCCCGAACCAACATGAATTATACATTTCTTGTCGTTCGTAGAAGTCGAAGTCTCGTATTCTTGATATCGAATCTGTCAAACCCAATCTGAAATGACATATATACAATGCACCATATCAACTTCTAACTCAAAATAATATATGTGAAGTGCAATACTCAATCTCGAGATAATTTTGACGGCATAACAGCGTAAAATCGATGTCCCCGTCAACTCAACAATAACCCGATCTCAACAATACATAACCAATACCATATCATCACAATTCTAATTCCAGCATGTCAAAATCTATTCAATTCAAATCAATATATGCTGAAATTCATAACAAATGCATACGCTACCATTTCTTCGATCCGGTTTCAATTATACGCTCTCCGATATCACAAGAACACATAATCTAGTGTAATTCACAATTTCCACAACATCAATATCTCAAATCATGCAGGAAATGAATGAAACTTACATCCCCTTGAAGCCTTTGATGAGAGGAGCACGGAAATGAATTCGGATCGAAATTTGGGTGGTTAGATCTTGTACAAGCTAAGTTCTAGACTATGAGCATTCTTGAGGCTTCCATGGAAGTGGTCTCGATTTTCAGCTGCTGAATGAGTGAAGAAATGAAGACTCAGCACATATATTGCATGGCAAGGACACTTGGCTATTTTTTTCATTATGCACGTCTCGCGCATATGCGCGACCTCAACCGACGCATATGCGCGAGCCCTACGGCCTTGGCATATTTGAATTCATCATCTCGCGCATATGCGCGCCCTCTTTTCGCGCATATGCGCGAGACCTACGGTCTCGGCATACATTCAATTCCATCAGTTCGCGCATATGCGCGAGGCCTTCGACCTCGGCACATGGGACTCGCGCATATGCGCGCATCTCTGTCGCGCATGTGTGCGATACCTACGGGATTTCAACCTTTGCTAACTCAGGCATGTCCCATTCTGATCGCGACTTGATCCATCTATAAGCGCTATAAGTCATAATCGTTAATCCCAGATTATCAACATAAAATTCTTGGGCATTACACACCATTTGCACGCCACGTCCAATCAGATTCGTATCAGGTTCCCTCGTAGAGTGGCGTCTTTTATAAGACTCCATTTTCTCAGCGGAACTAAAAGAGTTTGAGCTTTTTTGGCTTACTTTTAGCCACGCGGGTCGGCTATCCGCATGTTTCTCAAAGTGACGTCCAATGGGTATACTCGAGAAAAAGGGTTTGAAATTCGACCTCCCGGGGTCACTAACTCCTTTTTTGTTTAGGATCCCCTTTTCATTCAATTCTTTATTGAGCCCGGTGTGGAATCACCATCATTACACATTAATTCTTGGTTTGGCTGTTGGTCTAGCGAGCCTTCCTAGCCGCCTAGAGTGCAGCCTACCTACTGAAGACTGTTACGTAAGTAACTCCGTGCTCCATACAGGGGAAATGAAAGCAGAATTTGTTCGGATCCTCCAACATGTTCGATCTTTTTTTAGCGGTTTCCCCAGAGATTTTTATCATTAATGCAACCTTCATTTTGCTCATTCATGGAGTTGTATTTAGTACCTCTAAGAAATACGATTATCCGTCGTTAATCAGTAATGTGGGTTGGCTTGGATTACTTATTTTTGCGCGCCTAGGAGGGCAGCGCGCTTTGGGATGCGGAGGAGCTATTATTGTCCAGCTCCCTAACCCAATGCGGCACCGGGTTCACACCGCAGGGAACCATAGCATGGGGGGACATCTAATCTTTTTGCCACTGTAAGGCTGGCTAATCGTATGCAGCAGGCTAGAAGATCCCTGGTTCTGGAAGGCACATGAATCCGAACTCTATGTTGAATGTGCGACCGACACTACACTACGTAGGTACCTGTGCAGGTGAGGCGTCGGTCGGTCCTAGAAAAGGGGCAGCGGTGCGAGGAGTTAACGACCGAATGTACTGCAACCTAAGGATCACCAGGCAGCTCTTTCTCTCTATAGGGATCGAGGGGGCATAGCATAATTCTTCTTGGAGGAGGGTTGTTTGCCCGGGTGGCTGATCCTGCCATTATGTGCTAGCATACCTACGACAATCTTCATGTGTGAATAGCCGGGAGGAAAGAAAGGGCGGTAAATGATAATGAGAAAAGGCATCGCGTCTGGCCGGGCGGGCGGAATGAATGAGCGAAAGGTGTCATGCCATGTAGTGGGGAATATCCCGAGTCTCATGTAAGACAACTAAATACACCTCGAGGTGCTACCGAGGAACTGAGGTACCTTCTCGAGCACAGGATAGGTAATTAAAAGATAGAGGTAGCACATTTGGTATGGAGAATCAATGCTCAGGACCGAATAGAGCTTACCTACCGCACCTGCCTTTGCTTTCTCCGTTGCATATTAGTTTAGCTGAGCTTACAAGGCCGGTTTGGCTTCTTCTCTGGCAATTTTCTTACCTTACCCCCGCTACACTCTCACTCCAAGCTACGTCTTCTAAGCAAGATGCATTGCAATTTCCTCTTTTGTGGACGCACCAGAGTATGACCTGTGATAGCCGCGCCCATTCAACATCAGTTCCGAAAGGGTTCCCTCATGCTGGAGGGAGCATATCCACTTAGTGGTCGGTCCGCTAGTTCACGCAAATCCGAAGAAGTTATCACGGACGAGCCACATGCAGGGAAACTTGCACGTGTGGTTCTAGTCGGGCTTTCCAGAGGTATCTAATAACGTCGCTTCTGCTCGCCATTGGCGTACCTCTCCTAACTATTGCTCATTTATTCTGGAATAATCTTTTTAGGAGGGACAATTTTACATATTTCTGTCAATTCCTTCTATAATTAGGAGGGACAATTTTACATATTTCAGTCAAATCCTTTTATTATTAAGTACGGCTGGTACCATTTCGATGTGTTTTGATTCTTCCGAACAAGAGAGGTTTGATGCTTTTGAATTTATTGTATTAATTCAACTTCCTACTCGCACTACGCTCTTTATGATCTCGGCATATGATTCAATTGCCATGTATTTAGCTATTGAGCCTCAAAGTTTATGTTTTTATGTGATCGCAGCATCAAAAAGAAAGCCAGAAATTTCCACGAAATCCGGCTCAAAATATTTGATCTAAGGTGCATTTTCCTCTGGAATATTATTGTTTGGGTACGACCGGACAACTACCAATATCTATGAATATCTTTTTTTAGTTTATATATGAGAAATAGATATATCTATCTATATCGTAAACTATCGGATCGGGTATGACTTAGATGTGAAACTTGCAGACCTTATTGGTTGTAATATTGATCTTACGGGGGGAACGAAATCAAAGAATATATAGACTTGTAGAGACCTCTATGTAGTTGTCTATCTAGGGCGATCGATCTACATCTTTCCCCATAGCCTTGGGGCTGTGTCTCGATCTCCTATGTGCAAAATCTAAGAGACTGGTTCCTGCAGACATTCCCCTTTGTCTAACTCCACGCCTTATGACGAAAGTGGAGTCTGCGTGGAGTAAAGTGAAGATTGGGGGAGTAGATAAAATTCCCTTCTGGGTTATTCCGAAGGTGTAACCTAGACAACGAAAAATGGGCCTGATACTTCAACTAGAGGTGCGACTAGTTGGTTCACCAAACTCCGACCCAGCGTCACACGTTCTCGAGGTCCGAAGGGATCCAGTGCCCAACTACCGACTCCTCCCGGAATTGCGTTATCGGAGCCGAGCCAGGAATGACCGTTAGTGGGAACCCACCACTTTTCACGATTAGAGAGGCCCTCTTTAATACATTAAAAAAAGATGTTTATACGTTCCAGAATTCTCGGTCACAGGAAATTAGACCACCTACGTTCTGGTAAATGAAAACCACCTCGACCAGATCAGAGTAAACAACAATGTCGAATCAGGCCGCCCCTTGTCTTGAAATAATTCACACGCAGCCGCCTGCTTTCCCAAAATAAGGGGAGATCTGCTGCTTATTGCTCACAGAAACATCCGACCTATACGTCGTTCGCGTATCTTTCTGATCTCCTTTCCTCATCATATTTTTGGACTTTGTTAAAAATGGGGTTGATGGTGGTTAGCTAAAAATGGGGGAGAGAGGAGAGCCTTGGTGTACGCTCATTCCTGCATTTTTTTTGTAGCACCTGGGAGCAGCCTTTTCCTTGCCGATTTTTGCTTCTGATCTCTTTCTCAGTTTCTAGTTCGTTACCTTCTATTACCGATCTTCTCCTGCTGCTCTCTTCGTTTGTTTCGTTAAGCTCGCTTTCTTTCGTTAGTTTCCTTTCTTTTATTTAAAGACACAAAAAAAAATAGAATATGAACAGCAGCAGCTAAATACTTTTAAATGAGACTAATCAAGGAGGCTTCCATAAAATACAACTACGGTATGCTATTTTTCAAGTGTGTTGCGGTCAACACAGCTTCTGCCCAAATGAGGTACATTCATCCCAAACATCATAGCTCTAATCGTTTCCAATAAGTATCTATCTATTTTTCCTCTTAGCTATTCAAGGAGTATATGCAAAAGATCTCTGATGAACAGTGCCACTAGAAATAAGATATTGATAAAATCCCGTGGACATGTATTCTCCTCCAGAATCAGATCATCAAATTCTTTTTTTCTTGCATTAGGAAATAATGTCTGGCTTGTCGATTGTGTGCCGTTCACTCCAACATGGCGAAAATTATGTAAATTGGAGTGAAAGGTAGAGTTATTCTTAATGGACCAGGAATGTTTGATAATTGCTGAAGGTAACCCGGAGGATGTGGCGAGTAAGAAACCATTTTTATCTTTTTTGGTCTGGTGGGGCTATGCATGCAATCACAGTGTCTGTAGCTTATAAGACCCCATATTTATGGAGGAGGCATTACAGACCCAAGAAAGGCATGGCTTACTTTGAGAGAAGTTAATGAACATGCGACTGCAAGTAAGCGTCAATGCCTGGAGACTGAATGATATGAATCTAGCCAGCCACTATGTGTTCCAAGAACCAATCTCGAGAGGACGATTGAAGATGTTGAATGTTTCCCTTCATTCAACCAATGAAAGCTTGGAAACAAGGCTCGAGGGGTTTGGGTAGCATCACAATCAAGTAGAGGATGAATTGGAAGCTTGCGCCTTAGCGCGTTGCGGGAAGTTTGAGCCACCAGAAGACTATTTTCTTGACCTAGTTTCCTTAGTTTAATTAATTCTAAATTAAGTATTGATTTGTTATCTTTAAATATGAAATTTTTTATATTTAGGTTTTCGTTACCTATATTTAAGCTAGAATACTGAAAGGGGATCGATTAAGGTGCCCGAATACGCAACGGAAGTTTCAAAATTTGTTTTAAAGGAAAAAACGAACACCTCAAGCCTATAATGTGTAGCAAATACGAAAACACCAAGATGTCATACATAAGGGGTTTAGAATTTTTACCTATCAATCTCTTGAAATTGATGATGGCTTCAACTAAGGTGTAAACACCTTAGCTCTTGAATGGCAAGACAATCTTCAAGCTCTCCTTGCTTCAAAATTAGGCCCACCACTTGCAAGCTAGAACCCCTCTTCTTTTGCACTAGAAAAATAAGAGGATTTTTCAATGAGAAGTGTGTGCTATCATCAACTATTGAAGAAGCAAAATTGAGGAATAATAATCAAGGAAATTTCGGCCAAGTGAGGTTGAGAGGAGAGAAGGGAAGAACTTTCTTGGTCCTTGAAAAAGTTATAAAAGTAGTCCCCAACTATTCACCTCCCAATCATGCAATTTAAGTGGGCTTGTAACATTTACATAGTCCATGGACTTTAGTTTAAACATCTCAAACAAATTTGAGACAATTTAAACATTACTTGATTTTACTCAAGCCCACTAGTATAATAATTATTTCTAATTGGGCTCTACAAGGTCCAATATTATTTAATTAATTCAACATTTGAATTAATTTAATTATTTGAACTCTAGTAGGCCCACTAGTGTTTAATTAATTCACAATTTGAATTAATTTAATTTAGTCCATAATAATGTTTACGGAAATCACAATTTTCAAATACATTATTTATTTGCCAACTTTTAATTTTGGAACACATTCATAAATTAAAAGTTACATTCTCCTCATAGAAGTCATACTTCTATTTTTCCTTACGCTTATAAACTTCTTTATAAGTCGTTCAACACATTGAACTATTTTACTTCTCAACAGGATCTAGAAAGCTAGTACATGTGTGGTCCTCAATGGTTCATTGATACAACTAGCCGTGGGTTCACATCTCCATGTGATTCAGACTAAACATGTCCTTATACGAGCATACCCCAATTGCTCCATTCTTAATTATCAACTCCTTGATAACAAGAACGTCAAAACTCAAGTCTGATAGTACCCAACCAATCACGTTAAACGCCTAGCAGCATAGCTTGCATGATTCCCTAGGTATCAAATGATAGTGCCTACAAGAACCATTCAATTATGGTTAGCGTACAGTACGGTCCCTTCAACTCATATATCCCGACCGATTCGACAACCATTGGTATGTCGAGAGTTGTCAATGAATCGATACTATGTGTCGTGTCGTAGTTGCATCAATGGTGTAATCTGTAACGACCCTTTACAGGCCCAGTGGACCGCCCATACGGCCCACTGCCCCTATCGACCCAAGGCTATACCGATCTTGGGCTCCCTCAAAGGGGCCTTTTCCCTCACGAGCTTTCCATAAGCGTCGTACGGGTTACTCATAGGATGTCCCCCTCCCTACCAAGGGGTTTCTTTCGCCTCCCCAGGACTCGATCCCATGACCTTAGGATAAGTACATTGATATCGAGAGTCCTGGTACCAATTGAACTACTAGCTCAATTGGTACCAGACTTGTGCTGAGTATCTATATATCCATGTGATCTCAGGTTCGAGTCTGGGAAGGCACAAGCTCCAGTGCATGGTCTGTAGAGTTCTATGAGTAACCCGTACGACGCCTATGGAAAGCCCGTGAGGGAAAAGGCCCCTTGAGGGAGCCCAAGATCGGGATAGCCTTGGGTCGATCGGGGCAGTGGGCCGTATGGGCGGTCCACTGGGCCTGTAATGGGTCGTTACATAATCTATGAAACCCCTTTTGTAATTACCACTATACTCTGATCAGATATTTCATACTACATACACATAGGATATTCAGACCCGAAGGTAAGCGGTTAATCCCCGACTACAATGCATCGACTCCTATATGTTTCAACAAAGCACCCAACCTTGCCACCTGATGACCCTACGAGAGTCGGTAACAAGTCAAAGTGCAATGCTAGCATATAGAGTCTCAATGTTGTCCCGGGTCATAAGGACTAATGGTGTACAACCATAAACTAGGACGTTTCCACACGATAAGTGAGAACCACTTGGAAAGTCCTTTATGGAGCGTAGTTCAGTGCACTCTACAAGGAGCACCTATCTGCATGTTCGGACATCACAATGTCCCCTACCAATGAAACATGGTACTCACATTGCATATACTAGTCTCAAATTCGAGCAGCCTATATCCTTCTTAGCGGCGGGTGAATTGACTAAGAACTGTTTAGAATATACAGTATTCCAAATATGATTTTCATGATACACATTATATAAGCATCTCATATTCTTTCTACTATTTGTATATTCAAGGACTGTAACGCCCTTACTTCATGACATTAAACTATAAATACTAAAATGCGGAAGCCTTATAGAATATTTGTAGAAAATATTATTTAATAAAATTTTGGCAAAGTTTTCCCATAAGTATAGACTTACCAAATATTCCCAGTCAAACAAAATAAGTAATTACCATAATCAATCTTTCCAAAATAAACATATATTCTCAAAACCTCCACTAAATATTTAGATCACATCTTCATAAATACCAAGTGTTTGAAAAAAGTTAAGACATAATTTTCTTGTTCTAAACATGAACCAAGAAACAATACTCAAAAGCCGTGTTATAATTGCCACATTTTATCAAAACATCTGTGGGGACCCGGGCTCTGACTCAATTCTCTTTGGGATTAATTGGATCTTTGCTATAAAATGTGGGTCAAAATTTTGCTTTTTTTATCAAAACGATTGTATACAAACCATACACAAACGACATCTTTATTTTATTTTAACAAAAGTAGATACACGTCTTGTTCCATACAAATCGTACAAACTAGAGTTTATTTCACATTACATATCCAATGTAAACACTACTAGTTCCTCTGCTATGCCCGAAATCACCACTCCAATCTCGATCTCTCATCCTCGGCGTGACCCTGATCATGTCCCACCTGTTGATATGCACACATACAGACACAACAACAGCCGGATACTCCGGTGAGAACAAATCCCAATATAAAACATGTATGCATGCATATACACAATATAAATCATGAACATACTATCATGAATGTAATCAACAACAATACATCTTATTGTATATGAAACATAATCATAATAAGTCAAGCAATGTAAATCAAACTCATATCTTTGACTCAATTCATATCTAAATCTAGGGATCCCGGTGTGAATAAGACGTAATAAGTCTCCCACCTACCCTCCCAATCGTGGTGACGGTACGTCTTATTCCTAGACTTCGGCCCTGTCTGTATCGAATATCTACAACCAGAGTCGATCTTCTCCTGTGCTTCGATACCACCGAACGTCTAGAACTTGGCAATTCTGCCAATGACTCTCCTATCTCAATGCTTATAAATAAATCACAATAAAGCACAAGCATAGCAAGGTATAGAAATCTAGTATGTGATTTTGGGAAACTCGAATCAAATCTAACTCGAGTTGTATCTTCCCGAACCAACATGAATTATACCTTTCTTTTCGTAATTTTGTAGAAGTCCAAGTCTCGTATTATTGATATCGAATCTGTCAAACCCAATCTGAAATGACATATATACAATGCACCATATCAACTTCTAACTCAAAATAATATATTTGAAGTGCAATACTCAATCTCGAGATAATTTTGACGGCATAAAGGCGTAAACTCGATGTCCCCGTCAACTCAACAATAACCCAATCTCAACAATACATAACCAATACCATATCATCACAATTCTAATTCCAGCATGTCCAAAATCTATTCAATTCAAATCAATATATGTTGAAATTCATAACAAATGCATACGGTATCATTTCTTCGATCCGGTTTCAATTATACGCTCTCCGATATCACAAGAACACATAATCTAGTGTAATTCACAATTTCCCCAACATCAATATCTCAAATCATGCAGGAAATGAATGAAACTTACATCCCCTTGAAGCCTTTGATGAGAGGAGCACGGAAATGAATTTGGATCGAATTTCAAGTGGTTAGATCTTGTACAAGCTAAGTTCTAGGCTATGAGCATTCTTGAGGCTTCCATGGAGGTGTTCTCGATTTTTTTCAGCTGCTGAATCTGAATGAGTGAAGAAATGAAGACTCAGCACATATATTGCGTGGCAAAGACATTTGGCTTATTTTTCATTCTGCACGTCTCGCGCATATGCGCGACACCAACCGGCGCGTATGCGCGAGACCTACGGGTCTCGGCATTTCTCTTTTTGGCAGCTCACGCATATGCGCGCCCTTCTTCCGCGCATATGCGCGAGGTTCTCTGGACTTAACATTTTCAAGCACACCTCCTCACGCATATGCGCGCCCTTTCTCGCGCACATGCGCGAGGTCCTCTGCCTGCCTCGCGCATATGCGTCCATCACTGACGCGCATATGCGCGAGGGGTACTGTCCTCGCACACATTTGGTATATTTTCTCGTCTTTTCCGGTCCGATACAATACATCTAATAGCACATCAATTATCAACCAATCATGTCCGATTATAATAACCAAATTCTTGGCCTTACAACATCATTCTCCAAGCTTTGGCACATGCACCTTCCATGCCTCGACACTCCTATCGCTATTCTTTTTTATCTGCATCACATGACATAACTGGAATGAGTTTACAAAACTCAGTAAGTGGAACTTTCAATAACAATTATATATACAATAGTGTAAAGAAAGGAGTCATTACAATTGAACCATAGTAAATGCCATCGTTCAATGGAATTTATAGATAACAATTTTAAGATGGCATTCTATCAACCATTTCTTTCATTTTCCTTGTATGACATTGATAAGTCATTCGTCGATGGTATACATGTATATTTAAGTCAAAATCAGTCACTGTACATGTTAAATGTTGATCAACTTCCGTTATGTGGGTTTAGAAGTGCTAGAAGCACCACCACCACCATATATAACTATCAAGCCATAAAAAGAACCATTGAATCATTCTATCAAACATGTGGTGTGCATGAAAAATAAAACTAGATCCTTTCTTAGCAATTGGCAACAAAATTCCTTTCCCTTTTCTTTCAATCAATGTACCATTACATAACAAGTATATAACCATTAAATTAAAGGAGGTAGGAACAATAACAATATCATTCATCATACATATAGGCCATGAGATGCATTCAAGGAAAAGCCCACTTACAACCAATAGAACTTGTTGTGATAGCTTCTTGGTAGTTGATCCTACAACACATGATCAAGATTATACCACTAACTTCACATCTTTAACCTATAACTATTATTCAAGCCTAAACCACCATTCCCGTCACTTCAACAAAATATCCAAAAGATAATTTTCCTTACCTTGGTTACTTGCTCTTAAGGATATAAAGATCACACCTCCAACTTGAAGATCCAAACCTTAGAAAAAAATAAATTGAGAGAATAAATAAAGAACCCTAGCTCCCCAAGTCGATGGATGCAAGAGAAGTAAGAGAATTGGAATAATAATTGGCTTAGAAACTTTTAAAAATGTGTTTTCTACGCCATAGACACGGACCCCGTGCCCCCCTCCGTGTATAGGTCCATGTACACACTGAAAATCACAAATTTAGCTTGGCAATACCTGGACCCCGTGCTTGGGTCTGTGTGGGGTCAATGTACCCTCGGTCCAAGGGCCAAAACTTCACTTTTTCTTCCGAATTAGCCAAAGTGATAAACATAAAAGTTGTAGCCCTATGTCGTTTCTTGAATCTCCCACTGGTTTCAGTTCATTTGGAGGTCTGAGTAAAACGTTATGCCCATTCTATCAAAATGTGTCAGTGTAGGAACGGTGATATACATAAGACACTTCGGGCCACTTTTGACTCATCTTCCTCAACTACTTGAACAAAACTCAAAACATGAAAGTTGTAGCCTTGGATCTTAGATTTTTAATGTAATTAGCCTCGTGTAATTTGGATCAATATCCCATTCATTGTGCTAAAAACCGTAACAAATACCAAAATTTTCATACCGTTTCTGCACCCCAATTACCTATTTAGCTCAAACCATCCAAACCATCAATCAAACTCCCAAAATTAAACCTTCACAACAATAACAACTCCCCAAATACACAACCATCTACTTAACCATACCCAAAACCATATAATAAATAACCATGAATACAATGTAATAACCATATTGATGATATAACATGAAATACCAACCCTTCCATCAACTATACTCATAAACCATAACAATAACCATGATCAATAATAACTTAACCATATATCCATAGCACAAAACCATAGAATAACATCATTAACAATAAAAGGATAAAAGGTTGGGTTATTACAATCTCCCCCCCTTATAAAAATTTTTTCCCCGAAATTTGCTTACATCAAAATAAATCCGGATAACGTTGTCTCATCTCTTCCTCCAGTTCCCATGTAGCCTCTTCAATCACATGATTCCTCCAAAGAACTTTAACAAAGACAATTTCTTTGTTCCTCAGCACTTTAACTTTGCGATCAATAATTTGAACCTGTATTTCTTCATCGCTCAGATTAGGCAAAGGATCTAATGCTTCGTGTCGAAGAACATGGGATGGATTGGACAAATACTTCCGTAACACTGAAACATGGAAGACAATGTGAACTCGATCCAAATCCGGAGGCAAAGCCAATCAATACGCTCTTTCACCAATCCTATCCAGAATCTCGAAAGGTCCAATATAGCGAGGACTCAACTTACCTTTCT
>NC_133316.1:8338703-8429983 GCF_012295235.1 Primulina huaijiensis | reverse complement strand
AATTCACACGCAGCCGCCTGCTTTCCCAAAATAAGGGGAGATCTGCTGCTTATTGCTCACAGAAACATCCGACCTATACGTCGTTCGCGTATCTTTCTGATCTCCTTTCCTCATCATATTTTTGGACTTTGTTAAAAATGGGGTTGATGGTGGTTAGCTAAAAATGGGGGAGAGAGGAGAGCCTTGGTGTACGCTCATTCCTGCATTTTTTTTGTAGCACCTGGGAGCAGCCTTTTCCTTGCCGATTTTTGCTTCTGATCTCTTTCTCAGTTTCTAGTTCGTTACCTTCTATTACCGATCTTCTCCTGCTGCTCTCTTCGTTTGTTTCGTTAAGCTCGCTTTCTTTCGTTAGTTTCCTTTCTTTTATTTAAAGACACAAAAAAAAATAGAATATGAACAGCAGCAGCTAAATACTTTTAAATGAGACTAATCAAGGAGGCTTCCATAAAATACAACTACGGTATGCTATTTTTCAAGTGTGTTGCGGTCAACACAGCTTCTGCCCAAATGAGGTACATTCATCCCAAACATCATAGCTCTAATCGTTTCCAATAAGTATCTATCTATTTTTCCTCTTAGCTATTCAAGGAGTATATGCAAAAGATCTCTGATGAACAGTGCCACTAGAAATAAGATATTGATAAAATCCCGTGGACATGTATTCTCCTCCAGAATCAGATCATCAAATTCTTTTTTTCTTGCATTAGGAAATAATGTCTGGCTTGTCGATTGTGTGCCGTTCACTCCAACATGGCGAAAATTATGTAAATTGGAGTGAAAGGTAGAGTTATTCTTAATGGGCCAGGAATGTTTGATAATTGCTGAAGGTAACCCGGAGGATGTGGCGAGTAAGAAACCATTTTTATCTTTTTTGGTCTGGTGGGGCTATGCATGCAATCACAGTGTCTGTAGCTTATAAGACCCCATATTTATGGAGGAGGCATTACAGACCCAAGAAAGGCATGGCTTACTTTGAGAGAAGTTAATGAACATGCGACTGCAAGTAAGCGTCAATGCCTGGAGACTGAATGATATGAATCTAGCCAGCCACTATGTGTTCCAAGAACCAATCTCGAGAGGACGATTGAAGATGTTGAATGTTTCCCTTCATTCAACCAATGAAAGCTTGGAAACAAGGCTCGAGGGGTTTGGGTAGCATCACAATCAAGTAGAGGATGAATTGGAAGCTTGCGCCTTAGCGCGTTGCGGGAAGTTTGAGCCACCAGAAGACTATTTTCTTGACCTAGTTTCCTTAGTTTAATTAATTCTAAATTAAGTATTGATTTGTTATCTTTAAATATGAAATTTTTTATATTTAGGTTTTCGTTACCTATATTTAAGCTAGAATACTGAAAGGGGATCGATTAAGGTGCCCGAATACGCAACGGAAGTTTCAAAATTTGTTTTAAAGGAAAAAACGAACACCTCAAGCCTATAATGTGTAGCAAATACGAAAACACCAAGATGTCATACATAAGGGGTTTAGAATTTTTACCTATCAATCTCTTGAAATTGATGATGGCTTCAACTAAGGTGTAAACACCTTAGCTCTTGAATGGCAAGACAATCTTCAAGCTCTCCTTGCTTCAAAATTAGGCCCACCACTTGCAAGCTAGAACCCCTCTTCTTTTGCACTAGAAAAATAAGAGGATTTTTCAATGAGAAGTGTGTGCTATCATCAACTATTGAAGAAGCAAAATTGAGGAATAATAATCAAGGAAATTTCGGCCAAGTGAGGTTGAGAGGAGAGAAGGGAAGAACTTTCTTGGTCCTTGAAAAAGTTATAAAAGTAGTCCCCAACTATTCACCTCCCAATCATGCAATTTAAGTGGGCTTGTAACATTTACATAGTCCATGGACTTTAGTTTAAACATCTCAAACAAATTTGAGACAATTTAAACATTACTTGATTTTACTCAAGCCCACTAGTATAATAATTATTTCTAATTGGGCTCTACAAGGTCCAATATTATTTAATTAATTCAACATTTGAATTAATTTAATTATTTGAACTCTAGTAGGCCCACTAGTGTTTAATTAATTCACAATTTGAATTAATTTAATTTAGTCCATAATAATGTTTACGGAAATCACAATTTTCAAATACATTATTTATTTGCCAACTTTTAATTTTGGAACACATTCATAAATTAAAAGTTACATTCTCCTCATAGAAGTCATACTTCTATTTTTCCTTACGCTTATAAACTTCTTTATAAGTCGTTCAACACATTGAACTATTTTACTTCTCAACAGGATCTAGAAAGCTAGTACATGTGTGGTCCTCAATGGTTCATTGATACAACTAGCCGTGGGTTCACATCTCCATGTGATTCAGACTAAACATGTCCTTATACGAGCATACCCCAATTGCTCCATTCTTAATTATCAACTCCTTGATAACAAGAACGTCAAAACTCAAGTCTGATAGTACCCAACCAATCACGTTAAACGCCTAGCAGCATAGCTTGCATGATTCCCTAGGTATCAAATGATAGTGCCTACAAGAACCATTCAATTATGGTTAGCGTACAGTACGGTCCCTTCAACTCATATATCCCGACCGATTCGACAACCATTGGTATGTCGAGAGTTGTCAATGAATCGATACTATGTGTCGTGTCGTAGTTGCATCAATGGTGTAATCTGTAACGACCCTTTACAGGCCCAGTGGACCGCCCATACGGCCCACTGCCCCTATCGACCCAAGGCTATACCGATCTTGGGCTCCCTCAAAGGGGCCTTTTCCCTCACGAGCTTTCCATAAGCGTCGTACGGGTTACTCATAGGATGTCCCCCTCCCTACCAAGGGGTTTCTTTCGCCTCCCCAGGACTCGATCCCATGACCTTAGGATAAGTACATTGATATCGAGAGTCCTGGTACCAATTGAACTACTAGCTCAATTGGTACCAGACTTGTGCTGAGTATCTATATATCCATGTGATCTCAGGTTCGAGTCTGGGAAGGCACAAGCTCCAGTGCATGGTCTGTAGAGTTCTATGAGTAACCCGTACGACGCCTATGGAAAGCCCGTGAGGGAAAAGGCCCCTTGAGGGAGCCCAAGATCGGGATAGCCTTGGGTCGATCGGGGCAGTGGGCCGTATGGGCGGTCCACTGGGCCTGTAATGGGTCGTTACATAATCTATGAAACCCCTTTTGTAATTACCACTATACTCTGATCAGATATTTCATACTACATACACATAGGATATTCAGACCCGAAGGTAAGCGGTTAATCCCCGACTACAATGCATCGACTCCTATATGTTTCAACAAAGCACCCAACCTTGCCACCTGATGACCCTACGAGAGTCGGTAACAAGTCAAAGTGCAATGCTAGCATATAGAGTCTCAATGTTGTCCCGGGTCATAAGGACTAATGGTGTACAACCATAAACTAGGACGTTTCCACACGATAAGTGAGAACCACTTGGAAAGTCCTTTATGGAGCGTAGTTCAGTGCACTCTACAAGGAGCACCTATCTGCATGTTCGGACATCACAATGTCCCCTACCAATGAAACATGGTACTCACATTGCATATACTAGTCTCAAATTCGAGCAGCCTATATCCTTCTTAGCGGCGGGTGAATTGACTAAGAACTGTTTAGAATATACAGTATTCCAAATATGATTTTCATGATACACATTATATAAGCATCTCATATTCTTTCTACTATTTGTATATTCAAGGACTGTAACGCCCTTACTTCATGACATTAAACTATAAATACTAAAATGCGGAAGCCTTATAGAATATTTGTAGAAAATATTATTTAATAAAATTTTGGCAAAGTTTTCCCATAAGTATAGACTTACCAAATATTCCCAGTCAAACAAAATAAGTAATTACCATAATCAATCTTTCCAAAATAAACATATATTCTCAAAACCTCCACTAAATATTTAGATCACATCTTCATAAATACCAAGTGTTTGAAAAAAGTTAAGACATAATTTTCTTGTTCTAAACATGAACCAAGAAACAATACTCAAAAGCCGTGTTATAATTGCCACATTTTATCAAAACATCTGTGGGGACCCGGGCTCTGACTCAATTCTCTTTGGGATTAATTGGATCTTTGCTATAAAATGTGGGTCAAAATTTTGCTTTTTTTATCAAAACGATTGTATACAAACCATACACAAACGACATCTTTATTTTATTTTAACAAAAGTAGATACACGTCTTGTTCCATACAAATCGTACAAACTAGAGTTTATTTCACATTACATATCCAATGTAAACACTACTAGTTCCTCTGCTATGCCCGAAATCACCACTCCAATCTCGATCTCTCATCCTCGGCGTGACCCTGATCATGTCCCACCTGTTGATATGCACACATACAGACACAACAACAGCCGGATACTCCGGTGAGAACAAATCCCAATATAAAACATGTATGCATGCATATACACAATATAAATCATGAACATACTATCATGAATGTAATCAACAACAATACATCTTATTGTATATGAAACATAATCATAATAAGTCAAGCAATGTAAATCAAACTCATATCTTTGACTCAATTCATATCTAAATCTAGGGATCCCGGTGTGAATAAGACGTAATAAGTCTCCCACCTACCCTCCCAATCGTGGTGACGGTACGTCTTATTCCTAGACTTCGGCCCTGTCTGTATCGAATATCTACAACCAGAGTCGATCTTCTCCTGTGCTTCGATACCACCGAACGTCTAGAACGTGGCAATTCTGCCAATGACTCTCCTATCTCAATGCTTATAAATAAATCACAATAAAGCACAAGCATAGCAAGGTATAGAAATCTAGTATGTGATTTTGGGAAACTCGAATCAAATCTAACTCGAGTTGTATCTTCCCGAACCAACATGAATTATACCTTTCTTTTCGTAATTTTGTAGAAGTCCAAGTCTCGTATTATTGATATCGAATCTGTCAAACCCAATCTGAAATGACATATATACAATGCACCATATCAACTTCTAACTCAAAATAATATATTTGAAGTGCAATACTCAATCTCGAGATAATTTTGACGGCATAAAGGCGTAAACTCGATGTCCCCGTCAACTCAACAATAACCCAATCTCAACAATACATAACCAATACCATATCATCACAATTCTAATTCCAGCATGTCCAAAATCTATTCAATTCAAATCAATATATGTTGAAATTCATAACAAATGCATACGGTATCATTTCTTCGATCCGGTTTCAATTATACGCTCTCCGATATCACAAGAACACATAATCTAGTGTAATTCACAATTTCCCCAACATCAATATCTCAAATCATGCAGGAAATGAATGAAACTTACATCCCCTTGAAGCCTTTGATGAGAGGAGCACGGAAATGAATTTGGATCGAATTTCAAGTGGTTAGATCTTGTACAAGCTAAGTTCTAGGCTATGAGCATTCTTGAGGCTTCCATGGAGGTGTTCTCGATTTTTTTCAGCTGCTGAATCTGAATGAGTGAAGAAATGAAGACTCAGCACATATATTGCGTGGCAAAGACATTTGGCTTATTTTTCATTCTGCACGTCTCGCGCATATGCGCGACACCAACCGGCGCGTATGCGCGAGACCTACGGGTCTCGGCATTTCTCTTTTTGGCAGCTCACGCATATGCGCGCCCTTCTTCCGCGCATATGCGCGAGGTTCTCTGGACTTAACATTTTCAAGCACACCTCCTCACGCATATGCGCGCCCTTTCTCGCGCACATGCGCGAGGTCCTCTGCCTGCCTCGCGCATATGCGTCCATCACTGACGCGCATATGCGCGAGGGGTACTGTCCTCGCACACATTTGGTATATTTTCTCGTCTTTTCCGGTCCGATACAATACATCTAATAGCACATCAATTATCAACCAATCATGTCCGATTATAATAACCAAATTCTTGGCCTTACAACATCATTCTCCAAGCTTTGGCACATGCACCTTCCATGCCTCGACACTCCTATCGCTATTCTTTTTTATCTGCATCACATGACATAACTGGAATGAGTTTACAAAACTCAGTAAGTGGAACTTTCAATAACAATTATATATACAATAGTGTAAAGAAAGGAGTCATTACAATTGAACCATAGTAAATGCCATCGTTCAATGGAATTTATAGATAACAATTTTAAGATGGCATTCTATCAACCATTTCTTTCATTTTCCTTGTATGACATTGATAAGTCATTCGTCGATGGTATACATGTATATTTAAGTCAAAATCAGTCACTGTACATGTTAAATGTTGATCAACTTCCGTTATGTGGGTTTAGAAGTGCTAGAAGCACCACCACCACCATATATAACTATCAAGCCATAAAAAGAACCATTGAATCATTCTATCAAACATGTGGTGTGCATGAAAAATAAAACTAGATCCTTTCTTAGCAATTGGCAACAAAATTCCTTTCCCTTTTCTTTCAATCAATGTACCATTACATAACAAGTATATAACCATTAAATTAAAGGAGGTAGGAACAATAACAATATCATTCATCATACATATAGGCCATGAGATGCATTCAAGGAAAAGCCCACTTACAACCAATAGAACTTGTTGTGATAGCTTCTTGGTAGTTGATCCTACAACACATGATCAAGATTATACCACTAACTTCACATCTTTAACCTATAACTATTATTCAAGCCTAAACCACCATTCCCGTCACTTCAACAAAATATCCAAAAGATAATTTTCCTTACCTTGGTTACTTGCTCTTAAGGATATAAAGATCACACCTCCAACTTGAAGATCCAAACCTTAGAAAAAAATAAATTGAGAGAATAAATAAAGAACCCTAGCTCCCCAAGTCGATGGATGCAAGAGAAGTAAGAGAATTGGAATAATAATTGGCTTAGAAACTTTTAAAAATGTGTTTTCTACGCCATAGACACGGACCCCGTGCCCCCCTCCGTGTATAGGTCCATGTACACACTGAAAATCACAAATTTAGCTTGGCAATACCTGGACCCCGTGCTTGGGTCTGTGTGGGGTCAATGTACCCTCGGTCCAAGGGCCAAAACTTCACTTTTTCTTCCGAATTAGCCAAAGTGATAAACATAAAAGTTGTAGCCCTATGTCGTTTCTTGAATCTCCCACTGGTTTCAGTTCATTTGGAGGTCTGAGTAAAACGTTATGCCCATTCTATCAAAATGTGTCAGTGTAGGAACGGTGATATACATAAGACACTTCGGGCCACTTTTGACTCATCTTCCTCAACTACTTGAACAAAACTCAAAACATGAAAGTTGTAGCCTTGGATCTTAGATTTTTAATGTAATTAGCCTCGTGTAATTTGGATCAATATCCCATTCATTGTGCTAAAAACCGTAACAAATACCAAAATTTTCATACCGTTTCTGCACCCCAATTACCTATTTAGCTCAAACCATCCAAACCATCAATCAAACTCCCAAAATTAAACCTTCACAACAATAACAACTCCCCAAATACACAACCATCTACTTAACCATACCCAAAACCATATAATAAATAACCATGAATACAATGTAATAACCATATTGATGATATAACATGAAATACCAACCCTTCCATCAACTATACTCATAAACCATAACAATAACCATGATCAATAATAACTTAACCATATATCCATAGCACAAAACCATAGAATAACATCATTAACAATAAAAGGATAAAAGGTTGGGTTATTACATTCTCCCCCCCTTATAAAAATTTTTTCCCCGAAATTTGCTTACATCAAAATAAATCCGGATAACGTTGTCTCATCTCTTCCTCCAGTTCCCATGTAGCCTCTTCAATCACATGATTCCTCCAAAGAACTTTAACAAAGACAATTTCTTTGTTCCTCAGCACTTTAACTTTGCGATCAATAATTTGAACCTGTATTTCTTCATCGCTCAGATTAGGCAAAGGATCTAATGCTTCGTGTCGAAGAACATGGGATGGATTGGACAAATACTTCCGTAACACTGAAACATGGAAGACAATGTGAACTCGATCCAAATCCGGAGGCAAAGCCAATCAATACGCTCTTTCACCAATCCTATCCAGAATCTCGAAAGGTCCAATATAGCGAGGACTCAACTTACCTTTCTTTCCAAACCTCATAACTCCCTTGAGGGGAGCTATCTTAACGAACACATGGTCACCTACATTGAATTCCAAAGGCCTTCTTCGAACATTTGCATAACTTGTCTGTCAAGATTGAGCCGTCTTCATTCTCTCTCTGATCAGTGCGACCACATCAACCAATTTTTGAACCAACTCGGGTCCCAACATATTCCTTTCTCCTACTTCATCCCAATATAAAGGTGATCTACACTTCCTATCTTATAATGCTTCATACGGTGCCATGCCAATCGATGACTGGTAGCTAGTATTATATGTGAACTCGACAAGAGTTAACTTCGAATCTCAACTACCGGGAAAGTCAATAGTACAGGTCCTCAACATATCCTTCAAAATCTGTATAACTCTCTCTGATTGCCCATCGCTCTGAGGATGATAGGTTGTGCTAAAGGCCAACTTTGTACCCAAAGATCTATGGAGACTCTTCCAAAACTCAGATATAAACCTTGTATCACGATCTGAAACAATTGACACGGGTATCCCTTGAAGTCTTACAATCTCTTGGACATACGTCTCCGTATATTGAGTCATAGAATATGTCGTCTTGATAGTGAGAAAATGTGATGATTTGGTCAATTGATCCACAATCACCCAAATATAATTATAACCCTTCTGAGTTCTTGGCAACCCAACAACAAAATCCACAGTGATGTGTTTCTGTCACACCCTTTCTCAATACTTAGCATAATTACCATAATCAAAATAGGGTTTGACTGATATAACCGTAGTATGAAGCAAATCAAACAAGGGGCATCACTTTGACAGTTTATAAAAATTTTGGCATGATGTCCCTACATTCTTGTAAAAACCAAAAACTCAACTCAAGCATCAACATCAACACATATATATAATCGTATTCTTACATACAAACATATTATGTATCATCATACACCTAGACATAAACATTGTAAATCTTGTTTCAAACCCTGACATATTTTCGTACAATACATATGCGGAAGCTATACAATAAGAAGTCCCGGTTCTTGTCGAGGTAAGGCACGTCACAAGCATCCATTGGAGAACCGGCATCCTATATATCCTCATTACCTGAACTTGTAATATATGAGCTACGTGAGTTTATAAAACTCAATAAGTTGGCACTTGTATGTATCAATATGCATCGAAGGAACATACGTATCAAGTCGTGACAACAATGAATCTTTAAACCATGTCATATCATAATTGAGACATAAGAATGTCTCTAATATACAACAAGGTGTATTAATACATAGCATGAATCAAATGGAAGGGAATAACACTTTAAAACCCTTGAAACACAATACATATATTATCATGTGAGCACAAGGAAATGAATTCCACTTACAACACTTGGAACCTTGAATCTATACCCTTGGTACACAACGTACAACAATAAACCATAATTTGCACCATCAATAACCTAATAATCACAAACTCATACCATTAAATCCATAAAACCTACACCATCAACAAACCCATGATTCTCCCAACACCAAAACAAAGAATAAACTATACCACAAGCTTACCTTAGCTCCTTGAACCCATAAGAACCTTGATCACACATCAATAAACCAACAAGTAGCTTGAATCAAAGAAAGGAAATGAAACCCTAACCGCCCCTTGAGAGAAAGAACCGAGAAAATGGGAGAAGAAATGAGAAAAATGAACCAACTCTTGCATTATATCACTTAAATCTCGAAAACACGCTTCTACTGTTCATGCACCGCTGGTGCGCCACATACCTCACCGCGGGTGCGGTGTGCCTTCGGCACCTCAACCAAATTTCTGAAAATGACGACCGCGGGTGCGCTGCACAAATCACCGCGGGTGCGGTGTATCTTCGGCAATTCAACAAATTCTGCAATAAAGACCGCGGGTGCGCTGCTCAAATCACCACGGGTGCGGTCTGGTCTCGGCCAAAACAACTCTATGAAACTGAAATCGAATCGCAACGCTGATACAACACAACTACCCATCAACTAAAATCAACAATACCACAAAACAATAATAACCAACAATACTATGACCCATAATCACAACTCTTAACATCTAAATCAAACTTAATCTTAACCAAATAATCCATAAACATACGAAATCTTAAACCGTACCGTTCACCATGCTTGGATATTACAATCTCCCCTCCTTAGAGGAATTTCGTCCTCGAAATTGACGTCACTGCGCAAACCACTCAGGACACTTCTCTTTCATCTCATCCTCTGGTTCCCACGTGGCTTCTTCAATCAAATGATTCCTCCAAAGGACTTTAACAACGCCGATCTCTTTGTTCCTCCACACTTTAACTTTGCGATCCAGAATCTGGACCGGAATCTCTTGGTACGTCAAATTCGGCGTCAAATCCAATGGCTCGTGGCGAAGAACATGGGAAGGATTCGCAATATATTTCCTGTGCATAGAGACGTGAAAAACATTATGAACTCTGTCAAGATCTGGCGGTAGGGCTAACCTGTAGGCTCGATCACCAACTCTATCCAAGATCTCAAATGGGCCAATAAATCTCGGACTCAACTTTCCCTTCTTGCCAAACCGCATCACACCCTTAAGAGGTGCTATCTTCAAGAACACATGATCGCCAACCTCAAACTGCAATGGCCTACGACGCACATCGGCATAACTCTTCTGTCTCGACTGCGCTGTCTTCATTCGTTCTCGAATAACAGCAACAACATCAGCAGTCTGTTGGACTAACTCTGGACCCAGCATCTTCCTCTCACCAATCTCATCCCAATACAAGGGAGATCTACACTTCCTACCATAAAGTGCTTCATACGGTGCCATGCCAATTGTCGCTTGGTAGCTATTATTATACGTGAACTCAACAAGAGGCAATTTAGATTTCCAGCTACCAGGATAATCGATAGTACAAGCTCTAAGCATATCCTCTAAAATCTGAATAACTCTCTCTGATTGACCATCGCTCTGGGGGTGATATGCTGTACTAAATGCTAACCGTGTACCCATAGCTCTGTGCAAACTCTTCCAAAACACTGAAGTAAATCTAGGGTCACGATCGACACAGGAACACCATGAAGTCTAACAATATTTGCTATGTACTCTTCGGCATACTGGTTCATGGAATATGTCGTCTTGACTGGAAGAAAATGCGCTGACTTGGTCAATCGATCAACAATAACCCAAATAGAGTTAAAACCTTTCTGCGTTATGGGAAGACCAGTCACGAAATCCATCGTAATGTGCTCCCATTTCCATTGAGGAATCGGCAATGGTAGCAATGTCCCAGCAGGTCTCTGGTGCTCGATCTTCACCTGCTGACAAGTTAGGCACTGAGAAATAAACATGGCAATATCTTTCTTCATACCTGGCCACCAATAGAGTCTACGAAGATCCTGATACATCTTAGTGCTGCCTGGATGTATCAAGTATGGCGCGGTATGTGCCTCTGTCAAGACGTCTCGCCGAATATCATCTCCAGCAGGAATGCGAATCCGGCCTCTAAATTTCACCAAACCATCTCCATTCGTCGCGAACTCTGAATTACCTCTCTCCTCTGCTCTAGCTCTCAATTCTAACAACTGAACATCAATAGCCTGCTCTCTACGGATCCTGTCCGTCAATGTAGCCACGCTGAAAAACGAGCAATGGTTCCAAGAACCACTAAAGCTATCTCCTCTCGCTGCAAATCTAACAACAACGGCTGCTGAATCATAGAACTTAAAGAAGAACTCGACTTACGGCTCAATGCATCCGCTACAACATTCGCCTTCCCTGTGTGGTAACTAATAGTCACATCATAGTCTTTAACTAGCTCTAACCACCGTCTCTGTCGCATATTGAGTTCTTTCTGTGAAAACAAATACTTTAAACTCTCGTGGTCTGTGAAAATTTCACACTTTTCGCCATACAAATAATGTCTCCAGATTTTCAGGGCGAAAACCACAGCTGCCAGCTCCATATCATGCGTAGGATAATTCTTCTCGTAATCCTTCAACTGGCGAGAAGCATAGGCTATAACTTTACCTCGTTGCATCAACACTGCACCGAGGCACTTCTTCGACGCATCGGTAAAAACAACAAAGTCATCTAAACCACTAGGCAAAGCAAGAACTGGAGCTGTCGTCAACTTATATTTCAACTCTTGAAACCCACTCTTGCAATCATTGGACCACTCAAACTTCACAGTCTTCCTCGTCAGATTAGTTAACGGGAGGGCAATCTTGGAAAAGTCTGATATAAAACGACGATAATAACCCGCCAAACCAAGAAAACTGCGTACCTCTGGTACAGTGGTAGGAATAGGCCACTTCTGAATCGCCTCTATTTTCATTGGATCAACAGCTATACCATCCTTTGAGACAACATGGCCTAAGAAAGAAATCTGCTCCAACCAGAACTCACACTTCTTCAACTTAGCATACAACCTCTTCTCTCTCAGCAACTGAAGAACAACTCTGAGGTGCTCTGAATGAAGCTCTCTGGTCTTGGAGTAAATCAAAATGTCATCGATAAAAACAATGACAAAGCTATCCAAATATGGCTTGAACACACGGTTCATAAGATCCATGAAGACTGAAGGAGCATGGGTCAGACCAAAAGACATAACAAGAAATTCATAGTGATCGTACCTGGTCCGGAACGCCGTCTTAGGGATATCAGACTCCCTAACCTTCAACTGATAATAGCCAGATCGCAAATCAATCTTCGAGAACACTGTAGCCCCTTGCAGTTGGTCAAAAAGGTCATCTATCCGTGGCAACGGATACTTATTCTTAATCGTCACTTTGTTGATCTCTCTATAATCAATACACAGCCGCAACGACCCATCTTTCTTCTTGACGAAAAGAACCGGAGCTCCCCAAGGCGAAGAACTCGGCTGAATAAAACCTTTATCCAATAGATCCTGCAATTGCGTCTTCAACTCTTTCATCTCTGAAGGAACCATTCTGTACGGAGCCTTAGAAATAGGAACCGTACCCGGAACTAGATCAATCACAAACTCTACATCTCTGTCCAGCGGTAAACCCGGCACATCATCCTCAAATACATCAGAGAACTCTCTCATAACATCAATATCATCAATATTCAACTTCACAATTCTATCCATATCCACAATCGAAGCCAAAAACCCATCACAACCTCGAAACAACAACTTCTTAGCCTCAAGACACGAAATAAAAGGAAGGATCAGCGAAGTACCTTCACTGGCGAACAAACCTTCCCTATTGCCATCATTTGCAAATTTCACCGTCTTAGCAATGCAATCAATCACTGCACGATAGATTGATAGCAAATCCATGCCAAGTATAATATCAAACGCAACCATCGGAATAACAATCAAGTCGGCATAAACAACTCGCCCATCAATTTGAACAGAGCACGCATACACAATAGATGTTGGGCACAACACATCCCCCGAAGGCAAAACATGTAATATCCAAGCTTGGTGATCGGTACGGTTTAAGATTTCGTATGTTTATTGACTCCTAGGTTAAGTTTAAGTATAGTTTTGATGTTACGAGTTAAGATTTATGATTTATAGTATTGTGGTTATAGATGATGTGTGGTGATACTGTAGTATCGTTGCGATTAAATTCATGATAATTTGTATATTGAGCCAATTGGTATGAGGCCAATTGGAGTGGTTAGATAAGACATAGAGGTGTAACTTTCATGTTTTGAGTTTTGTTCAAATCATTGTGGAAGACATGCCAAAAGCGCCCCGAAGTTTGTCGTGTGTGTCGTCGTTCCTCTAGTCACACATGTTGGGAGATTGAGCATAACTTTTTACTCCGACCTTCAAATGACATGAGGCCAATTGGAGAAGCAAGCCAAGACATAGAGCTACAACTTTCATGTTTACCACTTTTTCAATTTATGTAAGGAAGAGGCTTTTCGGAGGCGATCTTTGAGGTGGCTGTACGCAGAGCGGCGCCCGAGCACCACCAATTCTGGAAGTTTGGTATCGGACAGTATGGTCCGTGCCCGAGCTGTAATTTATGACCGCCCGAGCGCCAAGCACAATAAAGTCGTGTTTTTTGGTTTTTAGTGTTTAAATGGATGAGTTGGTCTCATTTTTCTCATTCATTTCCCCTCACTTCTCGATTTCCAGCTCTTGGGAGACTAGGGTTTCTTCATTTCTTCATTTCTTTTCTTTGATTCAAGCTATTTGTTGGGTTTTTGAAGTGAGATCAAGGTTCTTGTTGGTTCAAGAAGCTAAGGTAAGCTTGTGGTATAGTTTATTGTTGGATTTTGGTGTTGGGGACATCATGGGTTTGTTGATGGTGTTGGTTTTATGGATGAAATGTTATGGGTTTGTGTTTATTGGGTTATTTATGGTTCTATTTATGGTTTATTGTTGTAGGTTGTGTACCAAGAGTATAGTAGCAAGTGTTGTAAGTGGAATTTCATTTCTTGTGCTCACATGATAATATATGTATGGTGTTTCAATGGTTTTAATGTGCTATTCCCTTCACTTGATTCATGTTATGTATTATTNTGCATGCAATAAGTTGATCAACGACCATAGGCTTATATCCCTCAGAGTTATAGATTCATATCGATGGGATAGAGGCACAGAGACAGAGATACTATATAGATATCAATCCAACAGAGAAAAGAGAAATACCATCGTTATTGTTATTCATTATATGATATTCATGTTTCAGAGTTGATGGTATTTAATGTTTTCAAAGCCACGTTTTACAGAGTATGGTATATGTACATTGCTATGTAAGAGTTCCACTTGCTGAGTTTCATACTCATTGCAGTTATTCATGTGATGCAGATATGATTGACCGGCCGGGACGTTGATTGGAGCCGGGGTCATATGCATAAGAGAGGGAAGGAAGAAGACTATTTTGCAAGTATTTTGACATGATCACAAAAATGATGTTTTGTATTTTGTTGCCTCATTTGATTGATCATGTATTAACTTTTGTTTATATATTGTAATGTATTTTAAATCTTTCCTCCCTTCAAAGAAAATTTTAATTTCCGCTGCTATTTTATTAAAACCAGCCAGAGGTGTTACAAAACAACATTAAACTGGAGGGGAATAACAGAAGGAACTATACCCAAAGATCTCAAAAATAGTTCAGACATAAAAGAATGAGTAGCACCTGTATCAATCAATGTCGTAGCTACTCTGCCTGAAATAATAATAGTGCTAGAGATCACAGAAGAATCATGGTTTATATCTTCCTTTGTCATGGTAAAGATGCGACCCTGCACCTTCTCTTTACTCGAGCCTCTTGGACAATCCTTGGCTATATGGCCTGCAGTGCCACAACGGTAACAAGTATGAGTACCAAATCTGCACTCTCCCCGATGATGTCTACTGCACTTGGGACACAAAGGCTTCTCAGGATCAGATGGAACTGTCGGTGGTTTAGGACTCGGCTCCAACTTGCCTTTCCCTTTAAAATGGTCCTTTCCTCTTTGGCTCGAACCTTGACCTCTTTGAGCAACAAACTGCTGTCTCGCCTGTCTCTCTCTGGCAATGTCTTTCTCATCTTGCTCGGCCAACAAAGCCTTAGACACAATCTCTTTGAATGTCACCGCCTTAGACATATTGATATCCCTTCTGATTTCTGCTCGAAGGCCTCTAATGAAATGAGCACCCTTGTCTTTGTCATTGGAGGCAATATACGGAGCAAACAGACAGCCCTCTTCAAACTTCAGAATATACTCATCAACATTCATACCTCCTTGACGAAGCTCTAAAAACTCAGTCACTTTCCGAGCTCGAAGTTCATCTGGGAAGTACTTGTCATAGAAAAGATCAGTGAACCCTTGCCACTTCAATGCTGGAACATCAACACCTATCTTGGTAGCATTCCACCAAATGCGTGCAGCTTTAACTAACATGAACACTGCACAACTGATTCTGTCCTTATCTTCATAGTTGAGATGATCGAAAATGGCCTCAAGAGCTTTGATCCACTCTACAGCCACCAATGGATCAGTGCTTTCTGCAAATTCCGGCGGATCCATTCTCTTGAAAGAAGTAAAGATCCCATCGGACCCAACTGCCTGAGCCACTTGGCCTCTCCCTTGACCTCTACCTTGGCATGTTCCTTGCAAACGTAACAACTGTTGGATCTGCTCACTATGCACCTTAGCTTGCTCTTTCAGTAGCTTGCCGAACTCATCGACAACTCAAGAGGAAGAACTATCCTCACCCTCTGAAGCCTTTCTCTTAGGAGGCATACTCCTACAATGTGCTCACATAATACATATCAACCAATGACAATAATTAGATTTAGAAGAAGACATACCCGGACTGTTGAAAGTAGACGAAGTCATATGCATTGGTCCGAAGAACGGTGCTCTGATACCCCTAAATGTAACGCTCTGACCCAATTTCATAAAATAACAGCGGAATTTAAAATTTTTCTTGAAGTAAAGAAGGTTTAAAATACATTTCCATATAGTCAAAAGTAGACACATGATCAATCAAATGATACAACAAAAAAACAAAATATCATTTTTATGATCATGTCCAAAATGCTATCAAAATAATCTTTCCTTCCTCCATCTCTATATGCATATGACTCCGGCCTCAATCAACGTCCCGGCTCGTCGCTCTTATCTGCATCACATGAAATAACTGAAATGAGTATAAAACTCAGCAAGTGGAACTCTTACATAGCAATGTACATATCACACTCTGAAAACATGGCTTTGAAAACATTAAATACCATCAACTCTGAAACATGAATATCATAGAATGAATAACAATAACGATGGTATTTCTCTTTTCTCTGTTGGATTGATATCTATATAGTAACTCTGTCTCTGTACCTATATCCCATCGATATACATCGATAACTCTGAGGGATATAAGCCTATGGTCGTTGATCAACTAATTGCATGCAATCTCTGACTATGTATCTATCAATCCAATAAAACATTTGAATTCTCTCTTTGGCATTAAAACAAACACTTTGAAGACTCTATTTTCTTTTGTATTCCCTTTAACATAATTGAGACATAAGAATGTCTCTAATATACAACAAGGTGTATTAATACATAGCATGAATCAAATGGAAGGGAATAACACTTTAAAACCATTGAAACACAATACATATATTATCATGTGAGCACAAGGAAATGAATTCCACTTACAACACTTGGAACCTTGAATCTATACCCTTGGTACACAACCTACAACAATAAACCATAATTTGCACCATCAATAACCCAATAATCACAAACTCATACCATTAAACCCATAAAACCAACACCATCAACAACCCCATGATTTCTCCCAACACCAAAACCAAGAATAAACTATACCACAAGCTTACCTTAGCTCCTTGAACCCATAAGAACCTTGATCACACTTCAATAATCCAACAAGTAGCTTGAATCAAAGAAAGGAAATGAAACCCTAACTCTTGCATTATATCACTTAAATCTCGAAAACACGCTTCTACTGTTCATGCACCGCGGGTGCGCTACATACCTCATCGCGGGTGCGGTGTCCCTTCGGCACCTCAACCAAATTTCTGAAAATGACGACCGCGGGTTCGCTGCACAAATCACCGCGGGTGCGGTGTCTCTTCGGCAATTCAACAAATTTTGCAATAAAGACCGCGGGTGCGCTGCTCAAATTACCGCAGGTGCGGTCTGGTCTCGGCCAAAACAACTCTATGCAACTGAAATCGAATCGCAACGCTGATACAACACAACTACCCATTAACTAAAATCAACAATACCACAAAACAATAATAACCAACAATACTATGACCCATAATCACAACTCTTAACATCTAAATCAAACTTAATATTAACCAAATAATCCATAAACATACGAAATCTTAAACCGTACTGTTCATTACACTTGTGATCAGAATAGATTTCGAATTTCTCACAGTAGAGGTAGTGTCTCCAAATCTTCAGTGCAAACACAATGGCTGCCAATTCAAGATCATGAATTGGGTAGCGAGATTCATGCGGCTTCAACTGTCTCGAGGCATAAGCAATCACGTGTCCTCGATGCATCAAAACACAACCCAGACCTCTGTGAGAAGCATCACAATATACAACAAATCCACCAGTACCTGACGGGATAGTCAATATCGATGCACTGGTCACTCTCTTCTTCAACTAAACAAAACTGAACTCACACTCCTCAGACCAGACAAATGGAGCATTCTTCTGAGTCAGCTGCGTAATCGGTTTAGCAATACTGGAAAAATCTTTAATGAATCGTCGATAATATTCTGCTAAACCCATAAAACTGCGTATTTCTGGCACTGATGTCGATCTCGGCAAAGAAATCACGGCCTCAACCTTGCTAGGATCAACAGAAATACCATCTCCGGATATGATGTGACCCAGAAATACCAACTGTCTCAACCAGAATTCACATTTCGACAGTTTTGCATATAACTTCTCAGTTCTCAATGTTCTCAACACAATTCTCAGATGCTCAGCATGATCAATCATATTCTTCGAATAAATTTAAATATCATCGATAAAAATAATCACGAAATCATCGAGATATTTCTGAAACACACGGTTCATCAGACCCGTAAAAACAGCTGGAGCATTCGTCAAACCAAACGGCATGACAATAAACTCATAATGTCCATACCTGGTTCTGAACGCTGTCTTCGAGATGTCAGAATCTCTGACTCTCGACTGATGGTATCCAGATCTCAGATCAATCTTGGAAGAAACAGAAGAACCCTGCAACTGATCAAATAAATCATCAATACGAGGCAAAGGATATTTATTCTTCACCGTGGCCTTGTTCAGTTGCCGATAGTCAATGCAGAGTCTCATTGACCCATCCTTCTTCCTAACAAACAGTACTGGAGCACCCCAAGGAGAAACACTCGGTCTAATGTACCCCTTGGCCAGTAAATCTTCCAATTGATCTTTCAATTCTTTCAATTCAATTGGTGCCATTCTATACGGAGCTCTAGAAATCGGAACTGTACCTGGTACCAATTCAATGCTGAAATCTATCTCTCGAATCGGAGGAAACAACTGAATCTCATCTGGGAAAACATCAGCAAATTCATACACCACTGGCAGGTCCGCCAATGATGGACTCGATTTCAGTAAATCAACTGAATAGACAAGGAACCCCTCTGCTCCTTTCTGTAACAATCGAGTCATAGACATAACAGATATCAAAGGAATTCTAGATCTAGAACCCTTACCGTAAAATTTCCACTCGTCAGCCATGTCAGGTCTGAATCTCACAATCTTGTGGCAACAATCAACGGTAGCTCTGTACTTAGTCAACATATCAATACCGATAATACAGACAAAATCAGACAACCCAAACACAATACAATCTATCTCAATCTCATGCCCTTCATACTGCAGTGTACAATGTTTAATCGAACACACGGATATCAAACCTTTCCCTAACGGAGAAGAAACAGACACTACAGCAGATAAGGACTCAACAGGTAATGCAAGACTCAATGCAAATCTCTCAGATATAAATGTATGAGAAGCACCTGTATCTATCAATACGTAAGCAAGATAACCACATAAAGAACAGTTACCTGCAACAACATCGTCTGGTGCTTCCTGAGCCTGCTCCTCTGTCAAAGCAAATACTCTGGCCTGCTGTCTAGGAGGTTGGCTAACTGTCTGTCTTCCTCCTGGCCTCTGTTGTGACTGGGTGGATGGTGGAGGCTGGAAAGAATGTACAGCTGATGATCGTCTATCAGTCTGAGCCACTGATCCAACTGATTCTACTCCCTGGGATCCTTGGGAACCTCTTTGTAGACAAACTCTGGCAAAGTGTCCCTGCTGTCTGCAGATACGGCAACTACCAATCACTCTTTGGCATTGCTCGGTCGGATGTCTCCCTCCGCACGTTCTGCAGTACACTCCGGTATAACTCTGGCTCTGTCGTGAACCACTGAAGCTAGAAGAACTGCTGCCAGACTTCTTAAAGAGCTTCCCTCTGGCTTTCAGAAATTCTTTCTTTCCACCACTGCTGCTACCGCTCTAAAATCAAGGAAGTGGTTGCTGTGGTCTCGGTGCTGTAGGAACATACGAAGCTCCTTTCTGTCTCATCAGACCAGCTTCAGCTCCTTTTGCTCTGTTCAGGGCATCAACAAAGTTATTCGGTTGCCCTGTGTTCACCAATGTAAAAATCTCGGGATTCAGGCCATTGATGAACTGATCAGCAACAGCTTCATCATTCTCGGCAACGTGAGGAGCAAATCGGAGCAATGTAGAAAATTTGGCCACATATTCTTCAATATTCAACTTGCCCTGTCTCAGGTTAGCAAACTCTGCACCTTTTTCTTTCCTGTACGACACTGGGAAAAATCTCTGATAGAACTCAGTTTTAAAGACATTCCAAGTGATATTCGTACCTCGATGCTCCAAAGCTCTCTTTGTCGTGATCCACCAATTCTTTGCAACATCATGTAATTGGTGTACAATCAGTTTGACTCGGCGCTCATCTGTGTAATCCAATGAATCAAACAACATCTCTATGTCATCTAACCAACATTCACAGTCAACAGAAGTCTCTGTTCCTTTCAGGTTTGGCGGTTTGAACGACTGAAATCTCTTCAGTAGCATTTCCATCGGAGTTGTTGTCACATCCATCGGATTAGCCGAAGTACTGCCCTGTTCTGGTACTCTTTGGGGAGGCATATCTGATTATCAAAAGGATTAGTAACCCAATACAACAAATCTGTTTCGGTTCAGTCCCCCCTCCGATCATCTTACTGCTGATCAAGAATCGGTTCTGATTCATTCTTAATTAATACAGTTTACCAATCAAATCAGATAATCAGGTAAACATGTAATAATAAAAGCAGTAATCATGCTAGCACACAAAAGCAGGAAAGAAAACTCAATCTACCCCGCTCACTAGCTTCTATTTCAGTCTACAAAACCTACAGTTCTAGACCTACTCCTCTATTCCAGTTAAATCTCAGGAACCTACTACTCTGATCTAGTTCAATCTCAGGAACCTATGGCTCTGATACCACCTGCTGTGGGGACCCGGACGCTAATTCATTTCTTAATCATTCTTTGGGAATAATTTAATCCGATTAAGATAAACAGGGTCTAAATTTTTTTTTAAAATGCGGAACATAATGGAATCAATCTAGTATACACATCAGTATAAAAGTACAAGTGTTGTACAACATACAACAAACGAAACTAGGGTTCAACTACTAAATATCAAGTGCTGAAACCTAACTACTTCTGATCCGGATCACCACGCTAACTTGTCCTTTCTCTCATCCTCTTCTTGACCCTGATCCTGTCCCACCTGTTGTTATGCACACATACAAACAAGACAACAGCCGGATAACTCCGATGTGAATATAATCCCAGTATAAACAATATATACATGCAATGCATAAAATCATATACAAAAGCATAAACCATGTATCACCAAACATAAATCATAATTTATGACACATTAGTGAATAGAGATAAAACTCTTTTACTCGTCATCTCAGACTCGACTCATTTCTAATCTAGGGATCCCGGTTCCTGAATATTATAATATACCGAATCTCCGCGATAGGAATCGATCCATTCCTAAGCAACATCGATATAAATCAAATATCCATTGCCTTGGCATATCCGCCAATGCCTACTCTACCATTGTGCAATGGGCCAATGATCACTCTGTCATAATCTGGCACCTGTGTCAGCGACTTTCACTCAATAGCTATCTGTTATTCTCTGCTTTTCTATAAATCAATAGACTAAGCATATTCATTCAAACAATATAAAGGTATGAAACCAATAACATACAAGTATGTGATTTAGGGAAACTCAAGTCCAATCTGACTTAAGTCAATCTCCCGGTTATTATTGATTTATACCTTCCTTTCGTCGATTTCTGGCTCTGTCGCAGTCTCAAATTCAAAGCTGTCAATACTTAATCTGGCAACGACAATATCGAGGAGTATAATATCAATACACCACTCAAATCAAATACGTTCTGATCAATATTCAATCTAATTCAATATCGACGGCATAACGGTACAATATTGATATCCCCGTCAACTCAGACAACAACAGATATCAATTACAAATCATAACCAATAGTCAATATAATCAAATGCATGTCCAAGCAACGTGGCACATTCTTCTTGTTTCTCAGGCGGCGCTCGGGCGGTCATAAGTTACCGCTCGGGCGCGGAACGTTCTGCCCGAGTGCTCACTTGTTATCCACTGGCGCTCGAACGGTCAAAAACTACCGCTCGGGCGCCAAACGTTCTGTCAAAAGGCAAAGCTGGTGGTGCGCTGGCGCTCGGGCGGTCCTTTTCTACCGCTCGGGCGCCACAGGTTCTGTCCAACTTCTTGGCTTGTATTGCACCGACGCCCGGCTACCCCACTCGAGCTCCTACAACCTAAATATTGTTAATTAATCCACTTCTGATTACAGTAATTAAATCTCGAGCATTACAATAAAACTCAGCAAATGGAATCAATGCTAACAAGATACATATATATCATTTTATTGAAAAACATAAAATGGATAACCTCAACTTCATTTTGTTGAAAACATTAACCTTCTCATATCATAAACGTCGAAACATCATTAATATCATCCGTAAATAATCCTAATACAACAATACATAGGGATGATATTCATTTTCATTGATTCTGAAGAATTGATTGTTCTTATAAGATAGTTCATTCTTGCTAACCCTCTTCGTAAAAACGAATCTTATAGAAGGGACATGTACCTCTGCATAAAATGCATCTTATAAGAGAGTACATGTTTTCATCGTTAATTGGCCAATTACATTGCGGATTTAAAATTGCCAGAGGCAACACCGCTACTATCACTATCAATCCAATCATTCAATCATATAAAACTTCATTTAGGCATTTTATCGAACATCTTAGAGGCTTCATTTAAAGTTTAACTCCTTTTATTCAAAAATGCATATAATTTCACTACCATTATACATATTTACATATATATATCATGAATGGAATTTGAAAGGAGTTCACGTCATAAAATCAACAAAACACATACATATAGGATCATGTGATGCATTCAAGAATTGATTCCACTTACTACACTTGGAGAACTTGGTTTCTTAAACCTTGAAGTTGATCCTACAACAATACACCCAATAACTAACCATCAATACCCAAATAATAACCTTAAATGACCATTTAATCCATTACACCAATCACAACTATCATCCCATAACTTCACCATCTACAATAACTCAAGAACAAGAAGGAAAACCGCTTACCTTTGCTCCTTTCACTAAAAAGATGAAGTTTCAACTCTGGATTGAAGATTTATTGCTTGATTAAAAGAAATGAGAAGAAGAAGATGAAGAACCCTAGCCTTCAAATCGATGGAGAAGAGAAATGAAGAGAATAGAAATGAGAAAAATGAGAGACTCCTTCGATTTTACGCCTTAAAATACCCCAAACACGTTTTTCAACATTGATGGGCACCTGGGCGGACATCTTTTTCCGCTCGGGCACGGAACTCTCGGCCAGAAATCCAAAGTTTTCGAACAAGGCCCGCCCGGGCGGACATCTTTTTCCGCTCGGGCACGCTCAGCGCACAGCCACATTAAAGATTGCTTCCGAAACTCCTCTTCCTTTTAGAATTAGGAAAAGTGGTAAACATGAAAGTTGTAGATCTATGTCTTGGCTTGCATCTCCAATTAGCCTCATGTCATTTGAAGGTCTGAGTAAAAAGTTATGCTCAATCTCCCAACATATGTCATTGGAGGAACGACGACACACACGACAAACTTCGGGGCGCTTTTGGCTTGTGTTCTATAATGATTTGAACAAAACTCAAAACATGAAAGTTATAGACTTATATCTTATCTTTCAAATGGAAGTGGCCTCACATAATTTGGATCACAATACAAAACATTATGCTAAAAACAACAATTAGTGCCCCAGTTTATACCGTTTCAGCACTTCCATTACCTATTTGGCACAATATCAACTTTCTATTCTACCCATCCATTCTCCGTTTCATTCTATATCATTCAATGCCATTCATATCATATCTTGAAGCCATAAACCATCACCATTACAACACATATCCCAAACGATCATCATAATAAACCATAAAAGAAATAATGAACATACTTAATGATAATCATTACCTTATATCATATGCATATAAATGTTTGGGCGTTACAATTCTCCCCTCCTTAAGAAATTTCGTCCCCGAAATTTCTATTACTGTGCGAATAACTCAGGATATCGCTGTCTCATTTCCTCCTCTGGCTCCCACGTTGTTTCTTCAACCAACTGATTACGCCAAAGAATCTTGATAATGCCGATCTCCTTATTCCTTAGTACTTTAACCTTGCGATCTAAAATCTGAATTGGAACTTCTTGATAAGTCAAGTTCGGCATCATATCCAACGGTTCATGTCTGAGAACATGGGAAGGGTTTGAGATGTACTTCCTGAGCATTGAGACGTGAAATACATTGTGGACTCTATCCAAGTCTGGCGGTAAGGCTAGACGATATGCTCTTTCTCCAATCCTGTCCAGAATTTCAAATGGACCGATAAATCTCGGGCTCAGCTTTCCTTTCCTGCCAAATCTCATAATGCCTTTGAGAGGAGTAATTTTAACAAATACGTGATCTCCAACTTCAAACTCCAAGGCCTTCTTCGGATATCGGCATAACTTTTCTGTCTAGATTGGGCCGTCTTCATTCTGTCCTGGATTAAAGCAATCACATCAGCTGTCTGTTGGACCAATTCTGGTCCTAACATTTTTCTTTCAACGGCTTCATCCCAGTTCAACGGTGATCTACATTTCTTGCCGTACAATGCCTCGTATGGTGCCATGCCAATCGTCGCTTGTTAACTATTGTTATACGTAAATTCCACAAGTGGCTATTCAGAATCCCAGCTACCGGGAAAATCAATGGTGCAGGCTCGTAACGTATCTTCAAGAATCTGTATCACCCTCTCTGACTGCCCGTCACTCTGAGGATGATATGCTGTGCTAAAAGCCAATCTGGTGCCCAAGGCTCTGTGCAAGCTCTTGCAAAATTCAGAAGTAAACCTTAGGTCACGGTCAGATACAATTGACACAAGGATACCATGAAGTCTCACAATCTCAGCTACATAGACTTCTGCATACTGGTTCATTGTAAACGTCGTCTTGACCGGAAGAAAATGAGCCGACTTGGTTAACCTGTCAACGATCACCCAGATAGAGTTGTAACCCTTTGGTGTTCTAGGAAGTCCCGCTACAAAGTCCATGGTGATGTGCTCCCACTTCCACTGAGGTATAAGGAGAGATTGCAAAGTTCCAGCTGGTCTTTGATGCTCAATCTTTACCTGCTGACATGTTAGACATTCGGATATAAACTTTGCAATATCACTTTTCATACTTGGCCACCAGTATAGACGTCGGAGATCCTGATACATCTTGGTACTACCTGGATGTATTGAGTATGGTGCGGTATGAGCCTCTGTCAAAACATCCCGATGAATGTCATTACCACTGGGAACACATATCCGACCTCTCCACGTTAACAAATCATCAGTGTTCCTCGCAAACGCTGTATTTCCTTTCTTATCGGCTTTAGATCGCAATTCCATCAACTGATTGTCATTAGGCTGCTCCCATCGTATCCTATCTGTCAACGTAGGTCGAATAACCAAAGTTGAAAGTCTAGCGATGGTCCCTTGCTCTATTAAAGCGATCTCACTCCTCTGAAGATCCAATAACAATGGCTTCTGAATCAATGAGCTCAAAGAAGAAACTGACTTGCGGCTCAAAGCATCTGCAACGACGTTTGCTTTACCTGGGTGGTAGCTAATGGTCACATCATAATCTTTAACAAGTTCTAACCACCTCCTCTGTCTCATATTGAGTTCCTTCTGTGAGAATAGATATTTCAAGCTCTTGTGATCTGTGAAAACTTCACATTTCTCGCCATACAGATAATGCCTCCATATTTTCAATGTGAAGACCACTGCAGCCAACTCAAGATCGTGGGTGGGATAATTCTTCTCGTAATTTTTCAACTGCCGAGAAGCATAAGCGATTACTTTCCCACGTTGCATCAGTACAGCTCCAAGTCCCATCTTTGACGCATCCGTGTATATAATAAAATCTTCAGTGCCGCACGGAAGTGCTAGAATAGGGGCTGATGTCAACTTGTCTTTCAACAATTGGAATCCATGTTGGCATTCGTTTGTCCACTCAAACTTCACCGCTTTCCTCGTCAGATTGGTTAATGGCAGGGCTATTTTGGAGAAATTGGCAATAAAACATCAATAATAACCTGCCAAACCACGAAAACTACGCACCTCGGAGACTGTCGTAGGAATAGGCCATTGTTTAATCGCTTCACGCTTCATAGGATCCACTGCAATGCCGTCTCTCGAAACGTTATGGCCTAAAAATGATACTTGTTCTAACCAGAATTCACACTTTTTCAACTTTGCGTATAACTGCTTTTCCCTCAATAACTGCAATACAGTTCTGAGATGTTTGGCATGAAGTTCCTGAATCTTGGAATAAATCATGATATCGTCAATGAAAACGATAACAAAGCTATCCAGATATGGCTTGAAGACTCGGTTCATTAGATCCATAAAGACCGACGGAGCATTCCTCAACACGAATGACATGACTAAGAACTCATAATGGCCATACCTGGTTCTGAATGCAGTTTTAGGGACATCGGCTTCCCTAACGTTCAGCTGATAATAACCAGAACGCAGGTCGATCTTCGAAAACACTGTCGCTCCCTGTAGCTGATCAAAGAGATCGTCAATCCTCGGCAATGGATATTTATTCTTGATCGTGGCTTTGTTGATCTCTCGGTAATCAATGCACAATCGCAAAGATCCATCTTTCTTTTTGACAAATAAAATCGGAGCTCCCCATGGAGATGAACTCGGACAAATAAAGCCTTTGTCTAATAGATCATGCAACTGATTCTTCAGCTCCTTCATTTCAGTCTGGGCCATTCGGTAAGGAGCTTTCGAAATCGGAGCAGTACCTGGAATCACGTCAATCACAAACTCAACTTCACGGTCAGGGGGTAATCCAGGCACATCATCTGCAAATACGTCTGGAAAATCCCTAACTACCTCAATCTCATTCAACTTCATTTTCATCTCAGTATTCACATCTATCACAGCAGCTAAAAATCCCTGACACCCATTTGATAACATTTTCTGAGCTTTCAAACAAGAAATACAAGGAGTAACAAGCGAAATACCTGAACTCTGAAAAATCCCGCTATCATCATCTAATGCAGGAAATTGCACAGTCTTAGCCACGCAATCAATAACGGCACGATATGATGATAGCCAGTCCATTCCCAAAATAACATCAAACGCCACCATGGGAATAATAATAAGATCAGCAAAATAGATTTTCTCATTTACTTGGACTGTACAACCTTTAAAAATACTAGAAGGCCATATTTCGTCTCCCGATGGCAACAAAATACTATAGTGGAGGAGTTCACAAGATGGAACAACATTCAAAGAGTGCAAGAAAATTTCAGACATAAAGGAATGCGTAGCACCAGTGTCAATCAAGATAATAGTTGCTTGCCTGAAATTAAGATAGTACCTGATATAACAGAAGAATCAGGATTTGCGCCTTCTTTGGTGAGTGTGAAGATTCTGCCTTGAACCTTATCCTTCCCTTTCTCACCCTTTATTGGACAATTTTTGATAACATGTCCAACACCTCCGCAACGAAAGCATCGATTACTTCCAACCAAACACTCTCCTGTATGCATTTTGCCACATTTTGGACATACAGGTCGATCATACGCAGGCGGTGGCATAGGAGCTTTGGGTCGATGCTCCTCTTTTTCTTTGCCTCTGAACTTGCCCTTACCCTTCCATCCAGATCCTTGGCCCTTAGTAGAAAAATCTTGGCGCTTCAACTGTCTTTCTCTTTCAATTTCTTTCTCGTCCTGCTCGGCCATCCTTTCTTGCTTTTTCAACAATCTCTTTATATGAAACAGATTTAGACATTCGAACGTCTCTTTTAATTTCAGCCCGGACACCTCGCCCTTTTCAATGTCATTACTGGCCAGATACGAGGCAAACTGACACCCCTCTTCGAATTTGATAATATACTCTTGCATTGTCATATTTCCTTGCTTCAGTTCTAGAAATTCCTTCACTTTCTGACTTCGAACATCTCGAGGAGAATATTTGTCGTAGAATAAATCTTTAAACTCCTGCCACTTTAGTGCCGAGACATTAACTGATACTTTGGTGGCGTCCCACCAAATCCTCGCCGTCTTGGTCAGTAGAAAAATGGCACAGCTGACTCGATCTTTATCGTCAAACTGAAGATAATCATAAATAGCCTCCACATCTTTGACCAATTCCAATGCGACCATGGGATTAGTGCTACCATCAAATTCTGGTGGCTTCATTTTACGAAATCTTTCGTATGTGCCTCACTACTGGGCTCGGTCATCGCTTGCTCTCTTTCTCTCCTCGCCCTGCATTCTGCATCCGTAAGAGCTGCTGGATTTGCTCACCGTGTACCTTGGCCTGTTCTTTTAGTAACTTGCTAAATTCATCAACCACTCTAGATGATGAACTATCCTCCCCTTCTGATGCTTTACGCTTAGGCGGCATGATCCTATGATACATATTATTTTAAAACAATTTTCACACATAACATATCATTATTATTGAGGCTACACATCCATATTATATTAAATGATGCAGGTACATACATACTGAATTGTCGACAGCAGAGGAAGTCATATGCCAAATAATTGGTCCGAAAATCTCTGCTCTGATACCACTAAATGTAACACTCGTGACTAAAATACATAGTCAGTGTGGAAGCTTTTAAACATAATTTGGAGAAAAGGTGTAATTTAAAAAAAATTTGGACAGCATCTCCCCGTAATTAGGACATGCCACCTGACTCAAGCAACACGTACAATACATGCAAAATATTTTCAAACACATCAAATACCATTTAATGCAGGAACTACACATATTCTACTTCCAAAAACAAAACAAGATATTCAATGTTTCCCAAAATATCCAAAAGCTTAACATATAAAAAATAACATCCAATCAAAATCTCCAAAGTTTGGCATATTCCCTTCTCTCGCTTCGACAACTCAGGGATGATCAGTCTTTCTTACCTGTGCCTGCATCACATGAACGTAACTGGAATGAGTATAAAACTCAGCAAATGGAATCAATACTAACAAGATACATATATATCATTTTATTGAAAAACATAAAATGGATAGCCTCAACTTCATTTTGTTGAAAACATTAACCTTCTCATATAATAAACGTCGAAACATTATTAATATCATCCGTAAATAATCATAATACAACAATACATAGGGTTGATATTCATTTTCATTGATTAACTGAAAAATTGATAGTTCTTATAAGATAGTTCATTCTTGCTAACCCTCTTCGTAAAAACGAATCTTATAGGAGGAAAATGTACCTCTGCATAAAATTAATCTTATAAGAGAGTACATGTTTTCATCGTTAATTGGCCAATTACATTGCGGATTTAAAATTTCCAGAGGCAACACCGCTACTATCACTATCAATCCAATCATTCAATCATATAAAACTTCATTTAGGCATTTTATCGAACATCTTAGAGGCTTCATTTAAAGTTTAACTCTTTTTATTCAAAAATGCATATAATTTCACTACCATATATACATATTTACATATATATATCATGAATGGAATTTGAAAGGAGTTCACGTCATAAAATCATCAAAACACATACATATAGGATCATGTGACGCATTCAAGAATTGATTCCACTTACTACACTTGGAGAACTTGGTTTCTTAAACCTTGAAGTTGATCCTACAACAATAAACCCAATAACTAACCATCAATACCCAAATAATAACCTTAAATGACCATTTAATCCATTACACCAATCACAACTATCATCCCATAACTTCACCATCTACAATAACTCAAGAACAAGAAGGAAAACCACTTACCTTTGCTCCTTTCACTAAAAAGATGAAGTTTCAACTCTGGATTGAAGATTTATTGCTTGATTAAAAGAAAGGAGAAGAAGAAGATGAAGAACCCTAGCCTTCAAATCGATGGAGAAGAGAAATGAAGAGAATAGAAATGAGAAAAATGAGAGTCTCCTTCGATTTTATGCCTTAAAATACCCAAAACACGTTTTTCAACATTGATGGGCACCTGGGCGGACATCTTTTTCCGCTCGGGCACGGAACTCTCGGCCAGAAATCCAAAGTTTTCGAACAAGGCCCGCCCGGGCGGACATCTTTTTCCGCTCGGGCGCGCTCTGCGCACAACCACATTAAAGATTGCTTCCGAAACGCCTCTTCCCTTCAGAATTAAGAAAAGTGGTAAACATGAAAGTTGTAGCTCTATGTCTTGGCTTACATCTCCAATTAATATCATGTCATTTGAAGGTCCGAGTAAAAAGTTATGCTCAATCTCCCAACATGTGTCATTGGAGGAACGACGACACACACGACAAACTTTGGGGCGCTTTTGGCTTGTCTTCTACAATGATTTGAACAAAACTCAAAACTTGAAATTTATAGACTTATATCTTATCTTTCAAATGGAAGTGGCCTCACATAATTTGGATCACAATACAAAACATTATGCTAAAAACCACAACTACTGCCCCAGTTTCATACCGTTTCAGCACTTCCATTACCTATTTGGCACAATATCAACTTTCTATTCTACCCATCTATTCTCCATTTCATTCTATATCATTCAATGCCATTCATATCATATCTTGAAGCCATAAACCATCACCAATACAACACATATCCCAAACGATCATCATAATAAACCATAAAAGAAATAATGAACATACTTAATCATAATCATTACCTTATATCATATGCATATAAATGTCTGGGCGTTACAAGAAGCCTTATTGGAGATAGGGGAAAGAACACTCATTAGAGATTGGGTTAAAGATTATCTCCGCTACCTTCATTGGTATTGGACTGTGGGTCTAGATCCATGAGCGTCTATTGAAGATCTTCTTGAAGCGCCGGTATATCATCGGAGATGGTTTATTTCTCTAAAATAAAAAAAGGAGTCCTATATCTTATATACAGTACTGATTGCTAACTTCCTCGATATGGGATCGAAAATCTTAAGTACAAAGATTTATTAGAGAGGTAGCGGGCTAGCTGTACAAGTAATTCGATCTCTTAAAGGGGGATGGGGTTTCCATCTACTTCTATAGAGGTAGAGGGCTGATCAAAAGCAAGATTCTAGGCAGGCTTAAGTAGGGGTCTTGGTCTAGCCATTAAAGATAGAGACTAAGAAAAGCTTTTCTAAGGCGGATGGTCTTCAACATGAGCTCTCTCGCTTGACTCTATCGGTAGAGCATTTCTTGCTAGATCGGATTGAGAGTGACTTCTTTCGCTGTCTATGTTTCATCGGTGCCGACATTTTATTCATCTCAGACAGTTCTGGCTTGCACCACACAGGCTACATCTAGGCCTTTCATTTTTATTCTTTTCAATTTCTTTTTGAAGCCCTTCCTTTGCCTAAGACTGAGCTTACCTTGAATGTATTATCTATTTAAGTTCTATTTTATGTTTCGTGGCTGGATTAGAAGCTCGACTGAGCTATAGTCTCCGGACTAGTTGAGCATTGACTCCTATTTCACTACTAGAAAGTCCTTCTTATCGAGAAGACACCCATATAATACCATTCTTATCTTGATCTAACCGCCGGGAAATCTGGAAACAAGTCAAGAAGATTGAAAAACCTCTTTTCCCATGGTTGGAGTGGAGGTTCTCTTTACCTGCTACAGATCTCTTTTCTTACAACTAGTAGGAGTGCCCTAGATTTAGTGAGTCTTTTCTAGTTTCATTCTCAACAGGCTTCGTCCCTGCCCTTGAAAGCAAGCAACACACTTCGGACTCGCTCAAAGGAGAAGCACGGACCTTTATATCCTTCAAGAAGACTAAGCTAAGTAAGGGTAAGCTCTTACTCAGAGAGAGTTGGGTAGAGTCAATTGCTCTAAGATCATATCGGATTGGTCCTAACTTCTAGGCTAGATCTTTGTGATTCAAAGCAAAGTGCTTTCTCCTTCACTTCAATGGGTAAAGAAAGACTGGTTGACACCGCTTTTCAAAGATTGATTGTTAGCAGACTAAAAGTGCCTTGCCTTTTCCCTTTGATTATAGTTTGTCTCTCAACTCTCATTGTAGGAGGCTTCGCTCCCTGCTAAATCAGTCAGTGAATCAATAGTGGATATAGAAGAGTTCGAGTAGTGGATCTCGAGGTGTTCAATCTGGTCGTTGTGTGTTTGATGGTTGAGCTCTGCCTTGATCTACAACTCCCTTGCCCCGAGCGCTGGGAGAATTGGCTCACCCGGGTACCACTGTTCGTTTTTCTTTTTACTACGTGACAGCTGGATCGGTTCGTGCGGAGCAAAAACCTACTTTGGTTGGAGAGAGATCCAACAGTTGCACTATTCTATTGGTGTCTGAATAGGAGGAACATTAAATAGCCTGCCCGCCCCTATCCTATGGTGTCTATTGCCAGATGAAAGAGTCCTGAGAGCATGACATCTGCTCATCAGTGGTATTAATTTAGGAAGCGGTCTTCTTCCCGACTGTAGCAGCGTTTTTTCGAGCACAACAAAACAAAAAAGCTAAGCTCACATAGCTGAAGAGTCCGAACTTGTAGCACTTGTGGTGCGTAGGTCTTCTTTCTTTTTTCAATCTACTCTTTTTTCGGTATGCTCTTCAGCAATAGGAAGAATAAATAGTATAGGTCTTCTTTCTTTTTCCAATCTACTCTTTTGTCGGTATGCTCTTCCGCAATAGGAAGAATAAATAGTATTTATATATCTCTATCATGATTCGTAGGTTTTTCAACCACCTGTCTTTTTGGCTAAAGATATAAAGGGAAAAGTTTCCATATTATGTATGATCTATTCTCCAAAGAGAATTTTCTACTTGAAATTTATATTATTTATATATATTTTGATTCGCAATGGCTTTATCATTGATCATGTGTATGAAAACTTTTCATCTCTCCTTTACTCAAAAAATCTACATATGATGGAGCCATCGGGCTCCGCGCCAGTGTCTTCGGGTTTCTTTTCACTGAATAACCCAGTTCTGGAGGGTCGACCAGTTCCGGAGGAACATACGTGGGAAGCCGTGACCTCTCCGTTTCAATGCGCCTCCATTGTGCACATCGCAAGCGAAATTGAAGATCAACTTATCATCTCGAAATTATCATCATTCAACAAATTCTTAGTGAATGTTAAATATGATTTTTTCGGAGGGACCGTAGAAGCGGCCTATATCAAAACCCCAAAGAGAATTGGACCAAACTCCTACGGAATCACTCCCGGCTAAGCTAGACTTGATGCTTAGTAGAGAGAGCACGAAGTTTCCTACACGAGGCGGGTAAAGTTCGAACGAAAACTTTCAAACGGCTACGGAAGAGCTAAGTCCCCTATTGTCCCCAGGCGGGTTCACCGCGCATTCTCTCTTCGAGACTCTCCATACGCTAGCAAAGCACTACCTTTCATTCACAAATCCATCATTGGTTATGCTGTTACTCTTGGTACTACTTTTATTTTTTGTTGTGAAAAAAAGAATTTGAATTCAATCAATGTTTAATCCTGTTTCCATACGAGAATGAAATGAGAGTAGGACTTATATCATTTTCTAAGCTCTTAGCGAGAACTACATCCGGTTTGATGTCGAGTCCTTTCCTTTTGAAGGGCTTGTCTATGTAGGCCGTGGGTTTTAGAACACTCACTCAACCACCTGATCTTATATTCCAATAACGTAGAGCAAGCAAGAAGGGAATACAGGCTGAGAACTAGCACAACCTACTGCACGTGTCTATTCTCTTATTAGGCCAGCACCTCTTTAGGAGACTCAGGACCATCTAAATTCCCTCCCCTGGTTCTAGCCATTATTCTATATAAGAGAGGGAAATGATTGAATTAAACTTTAGGGTTGAAAAGAAAAGAGACGTGTGAAAGATCCATGATTCTTCAAGCTCCCGGGATCTAGGGTGGATACCTTCAGTGAATAATGAGGGAAATGTCTGGATTCCTATTACTTTTTTGAACCATCGGTGGAGTCCCTGATGTAAGGAGTCTAGTCCGATCACCGTAAGCCTATTCTTTTTTCATTTCAATCAATCGATGCTTTCATCGCCTTCCCTGGACATTCATTCAAATGACCTAGCATTCTTTTTATGGTCTCAAGTATTCCTTTTTTTCTGTGCAACGAACATTTCTTGCAATTCATCAATCGGAGCGAACCTCCAAGATTCTTCATCTCTTGAGCAATGACCCAATGCTAGCAAAATCAAAATCTTTTGATCGTCGTACCGTACCTCATTGGGGGATGTTGCATTGCGCTTTCTATTTAAAACAGTGTGCATCTTTGATTCAGAGGGCTTGGAGAATTTCACCATGACTCACTTCTCGTACCCCATCTTTCTGACACGCTCAGGGTATCCAAGGATATCCCTCTTTTCATCGAAAACTTATATACAAGAGAGATGAAACTCGTTTAGTCTTAGTTCAGATCTATCTTCCCTTTGGAACCTTGGCAAAGGTTGTTTGCCTTGCCAAGAAGGTAAGTAAGGATACGTTCTATACCATTATCACTCCAGTCTTGGACTTGGATTATGTGTTGTCTTTGATGTCTGATATTAAGGCTCTGCAAGACCTGTCGGATCATGTACGGTTGGGGGATCCAATCTTCCTGATGAGCTGGGCTCAGTGAATGATCTCGTTCGGAGTGCGCCTGCTCGGTCGATCTTGACTTGTGAACATAATTTCGATCCTTCCACTGTGGGAAAGTGGTTCGGGTGTGACTGCTTAAACTAGCTAGCTAGAATAGAAGGAGAAGTCAGTGTCTCTGCGACGATAGTTTATATTCGACTATCTACGCTTTTTGAGGGCACTGAGGGCCCGCTAGGCATTCTCTTTCTCGGCTGTGTTGGCGAGGGGTGAGGGGATGAGTATTTTATCCAACAGATCAAAATGATACCAAGGTCAGTTTGTGAAGATGCTGAGCGCAAGTGAGGTAAGCAGATCTAGAACTCCTATTTCTCGGTCACAACAGGTCTTTCAGAGCCTTGTTGCATGACTCGCTGCCCGCTTACCCACAAGTCTCACGTAAACGTGTTGGTTCCATCCCTTCTCGTTCTCGAATCAAGTCTTATCTGAATCCGTAGAGTAAATAGCTACTTACTTACCTCTCCCTAAGCACGCAATCAGACGTCAGGTTGCACTCTATTGACTAAAAGATCCGTTGTCCTTTATAGCCGTCCCGAGTAAGTTTCTTCGGCTGAGCATGCCGGGGATCGTCCATTTATGGATGGGACAGCAAAAAGAAAGAGGGCGGAAAAAGTGGTCCCACAATTGAATTTCCTGCGAAGATTAAGAATGATGGATCAATAGAAAATTGGACCTAAAAAGGCGCTTTTATACACCCAGTAATGGTCTTCCATGACGGGGGTTGGAAAAAAGCCTTAAACCAACGAATTTAAACCATCCGTTTTGAGGCGCTTGGGGTCATCCCCGGATATGCCGGCCGAGGGGCTTGAAGAAGTGGCGAATGGGCACCGCGAAGCCTATTGAAAGTAGTACGTGGGAGTGGACACATTTGGTTACGCGTACGAAGCCCCCCTTCTCTGATCAAGAGAAGCCGATTCATATTCTGTCTATGGAGGGGAGGAAGGTAAGACAGGCATGGACAAAGAACGGCGAGGGCTGGTACGTACCCTGGGAGTGACCGACTTTAGTCCTATATTTACATTCGAAGAGCTTATCTACTTGAATCCTGTTCACTCTCAGATTTGGCATATTCTCGAGTTGCCGAACATGGGGAATTTTGGCGTCCACCATTCTGAAGTAGTCATTTTTTGGACGGCAAATGGGACTCTCACCGAGCATAGACATAGAAGACTGAAGCCGCCGATGTCTCGTTGTATGCCTGCCCCTTCGATCTTGGCTTGGGATGGCTTCATCCGTGCAAAGAAGTGGCTTCACCACGTGGTACAAATAGTTATTAGAAAAGTTGTCACAAACAAAGAACTGATAGATAAGGAAACCTCCCAAAAAAGCAAGGACTGGACTTGGATTTCTTCTTCTGTGCACGTTCTGATCTTGTTGCTTGATACCATCTAGGGAGCATAAGGGTTAGGCGTCATGGTTAATACTAGATATGCCCTTCGGCAGATCTCCAGGAGAAATGGGTGCAACCTCCGGTTCACATCCGTCGTTAGCTATTACCGGTCTCATGATCGGTCCATGGAAGTCATTCAATCCTCTTGGCTGTTCTGGGTTGAGTCAATATCATATGAGAAGTGGGTCCAATTCAGCCCATATTCCATTCACAGCTGCTCCTCTTCTGCTATCTTGCCTTGTCAATTATTTCTTTTATAAAGAAAGGGTAGATATAATGTGAGAAGTATTTCTCCCAACTATCATGGTTAACGTTACGGAAAATTCGGGAATCTAGTTCTAATTGGTTGCTAAACGGATAGGTATAGTAATCCGAAAATATGCCCCTACTTAGGGGAAAACCCTTGTATTTGCAGTTTCACCTCCGAAGAAAACAACCGCCTCGATTCTGTATTCGGATTTGCTTCTTTCTTTTTTTAGTGGAAAGTCAAAAGTTCGGCTGGAAAGATCTTAATATAAGAAGAGAATTCGGTGTGACGAATGGAGTTCAAAATGAACAAATATAGATTTCGAAAGTCTGTCGTGAAACGAGAGAAAGTCATTACATCTTTATTGCGCAACTGTACTTTGGACTTTGGCGTAGAAGTCCTACTTAGCTAAGATTCGCGGAGGATCACACATGACTATTAGCGCCTACGCACACGGGTTGTACGGACATACCAGCGTTGATAACTTCTCGGCGATTACCCGAAAGCTGTGAGGAAAGTCGAAAGCTTAGCAAACCACAGCCTTACTGATATGAATCTGGCTGGACGTGGCTTACAAATGTTTGGATGGAGATTTAAGAAGCGTCGTGTTTCGGACATCCAAGCTAAATGATGATGAATCAAGCATATTCAAGCAACTGGTGGCGTTCAACAATGAAAACCATGCGCCCGGGTGGGACACAGGTCCATTATCTTCAAAGAACGAAAAAGTCATAGTCTACACGGACCCGAGAACGGACCTGTACACGGGGTCCGTGTCCCTTACTGTCACACCCTTACTCTATACTTAGCATAATTACCATAATCAAAATAAGGTTTGAATGATATAACTATAGTATGAGGAAAATCAAACAAGGGGCATCACTTTGACGGTTTATAAAAATTTTTGACATGGTGTCCCTACATTTTGTTTAAACCAAAAACTCAAGCAATGCCATATATACAACAACATCAACTATATTTTCATACACAACCATGCATCATATTGCTATACAATTACATATTCTAATATACATGCATACTTTGTATCATCATAAACATAATATTGAACTTGGTTCAACCCTAACATTACACTCATTATAATACATATGCGGAAACTATACAATAATAAGTCCCGGTTCTTGTCGAGGTGAGGCACGTCACAAGCATCTATTGGCAAACCGGCATCCTATGCATCTTCACTACCTGATCCTGTAATTCATGAGCTGCGTGAGTTTATAAAACTCAATAAGTTGGCACTTGTACGTTTCAATATGCGTCAAAGGAACATACCTATCAAGTCGTGACAACAATGAATCTTTAAACCATGTCATATCATAGCATATATTCATGTTCATTTTTGTACTTGAGCCTCAATAGTTGACCTGTACTACCATGCTTACTTTATTATATAGCTACTACTGTGTTGGACATTAGGGAGCAACCTTTGTCTACCCCACGCCCCATGATCATATATTGGCCAATAGGTTTGGTGGACTCAAAACCACCCATGATGTCAACATGCTCTATATCATGTAAAAATAAGTCATTTTCCTTTCATGTTCATGTTCATAACATAGCACCCATCATGTTTATTTTTTGTGCAGGTCCGCCCGGGCGGGTAACTCTTGGCCCTAACATGTTTATTTTTCGTGCAGTTCCGCCCGGGCGGACATTTACATCGGCCCGAGCGCGCAATTTTTGGCTCTACACACTATTTCATCACAAAATCGCTCAAAAAACGTTTCTTCCTTTCATAATCTGAAAAAGTGGTAAACATGAAAGTTGTAGCTCTATATCTTGGATTGAATCTCCAACTAGTTTCATATCATTTGGAGGTCTGAGGAAAAAGTAATGTTTATTCTCCCAACATGTGTCAGTGAAGGAATGACGATGCACACAACACACTTCGGGGCACTTTTGGCTTGTCGTCCACAATGATTTGGACAAAACCCAAAACATGAAAGTTGTAGCATTATATCTTATCTTTTGAATGGTTGTAGCCTCACAAAATTTGGATAAATATTCTAATCATTGTGCTAAAACCCGTAAAAACTACCATATTTTCATCTCATTTCCTACCAATTTAATTACACTACTTCTAACTACACATCTTACTATCACTATTTAGACACATATTAATTCTCAATACACCATAGACAATATAAAAATCATGTTCAATCTCAATATTGATACCTAAATTATCACGTGAAATCTAATGAGCTAAATAACTACATAATAAACGACATAACCGCATTATTAAAATTTGTACGAGTAACCGGGCATTACAATTCTCCCCTCTTTCAAAGAATTTCGTCCCCGAAATTTGTCGTACCATATAGTTTAGGATATCTTTGTTGAATCTCGTCTTATCGGTTCCAAGTTGCTTCTTCAATTGCATGATAGCGCCAAAACAGTTTTACCAAGGATATTTCTTTGCCTCGTAACACTTTTGCTTTCCTATCGAGGATTTGGACTGGTCGTTCTTCATATGAGAGATTCGATGCAAGCTCCAATGGTTCGTAATGAAGAACGTTAGAAGGATTGGCCAAATATTTCCATAGCAAGGAAACATGAAAAACGTTATGAACATTTGATAAGTTCGGTGGTAAAGCAACTCGGTAGGCCCTGTCTCCTATTCTTTCCAAGATTTCAAATGGACCAATATATCTTGCACTCAATTTTCCCTTCTTACCAAAACGCAAAATGCCCTTTAATGGTGATATCTTTACAAATACATAGTCACCAATATGAAATTCTAATCGACGACGTCGCACATCAGCATAGCTTTTCTGTCAGCTCTGGGCAGTGTGCATTCTTTCTCTGATCTTGGTTACCAATTCGGCTGTCTGTTGTACCAATTTAGGGCCTAATAATTTCCTTTCTCCTATTCAATCCCAATGTACTGGAGATTGATATTTTCTACCACATAATGCAGTATATGGTGCCATTCCAATGCTTCACTGATAGCTGTTGTTATATGTAAACTCAGCCAGCGATAGTTTACTGTCCCAACTGCCTAGAAAATCAATAGTACAGGCCCTCAACATATCTTTCAATATCTGATTCACTCGTTCTGATTGTCCATCAGTTTGATGGTGGAACGCCGTACTAAATGACAATCAAGTTCCCATAGCATGATGTAAACACTTCCAAAATACAGACGTAAATTTGGGATCTCTATCAGATACAATGGACACTGAGATGCCATGAAGCCTCACTACCTCTTTGATGTATTCTTCAGCATATTGATTCATCGTATATGTGGTTTTCACTGGAAGAAAGTGAGCAGATTTCATAAGTCGGTCCACAATAACCCATATAGCATTGAATCCTCTTTGTGTTCTTGGCAAACAAAAATGAAATCCATCGTGATGTGTTCCCATTTCCATTCAGGAATGGGTAGTGGTTTCAGAAGTCCTGCTGGTTTTTGATGTTCAGCCTTGACCTATTGACAAGTTAGACATTATGCAACAAATTGAGCAATGTCCTTTTTCATACCTGGCCACAAAAATAATGGTTTCAAATCTTTGTACATTTTGGTGCCTCTTGGATGGATCGAGTAGGGAGTAGCATGAGCATCAATAAGAATGTCGGTCCTAATTGTTCCTTGCTTCGGCACACACAATCTACCTCCATATGTCCACATTCCTACTCCATTCAATTCAAAGTTCAAATGTCCTTTTTCTTCATCTAGTTGTCTCAGTTGTTGCAATTCATTATCTGCACTTTGTTCAACCTTAATCCTATCTGCAAGTGTTGGTCGAACCATGAGGGATGATAACTGGATTGCAGCTCCCTTTGGAATAACATCAATCTTCAAATTCTGCAAATCCCATAAAATTTGTTCTTGTTCTTGCATTGCGGAGAAAGAACTGGATATTCGACTTAACGCATCTGCAACAACATTGGCTTTACCTAGATGATAATTAATAACACAATCATAATCTTTCACTAACTCCAACCAACGTTGTAAAGGCCTAAAAATCCTTACTTGAAAATTTGCGGAAAATTTAAATTTTTTTCTTTTAGAATAAATGGAGTGCCTCATTCATACCAAAAACTGATAAAATATTTAACGTTCAAAACAGCAGCGGAAGAAATTATTACTTGCCAAAATAACAAGTTAAAGTATTCAATAACTAATAAAATATTTGAGCATCAAAATGGCAAGTGCTGAAACTGAGGTCCTCGGGTGCCACTACTGCCGACTCGAGCTAGCTCACTGGTCCCCGCCCTCGATCCCGACATCATCAGTACCTACAACAATCAAGTCTAGTGAGTCTAAAGACTCAACATGCATATATCGTAAATAACGAGTAAATATAGTAAAATTGCATGGGAGTAAAATTTCATGTCATGAGGCATATCGTAAAATGTCGTGTCATGATTAATTATAATACGTGCATAGCTGAACTGAAAATCATAGTGAAACTGTTTGCTCCTTGGAGCCCTGTACTGAAATAGCATATAATAATTTTCTGTGAGATTATGGTCTACGCAAGTGGTCCCTGAACTGAACTGAACTGAGCTGACCGATACTGGTGACCGGACCGATACTGGGGATCGGATTTACGTCTGATCAGACTACTGCCACAGTACTGGGTGAAACAACTGAACTGACCGGTAACTGGTGACCGGGCCGATACTGGGGACCGGACTTAAGCATGATAGTAAAGTGACCACAAGCAATATCGCATAAATCTCAAAATTTGTATTTTTGCACGTAATATAATTAAATAACTGAATTAAATATCCTGTACCCATTTTACTGCTTGGATTGGATCGCTCCCAGGCTCGCTGCAACCTAAATATGCCATGAAAAATATGCAATAGATTTATGGGACCAAACTATACAATAACCTTCAAAAATGTGACAAATACGCCTACCGACTTCGTATTAAATCATGACTCCGAGCCAACCCGAACCAACACTGAACCATCATGTAGTCATGATTAAAATACGTCTAAAATGATCAAATAATGCTCCTAAAATGGTGAGGGCCGAAATCTAGGTGAATGGAGGCCAAAACATGAAACGCTCTTTCGAGAGTCAATTTGGCACATCGCACCGTAAATTCTCGTACGACCTCAAAAATGATCCAAATCACAAACGGCCAAAAAAGTGGCCTTCTTAACTCAATGAGGTACTGTCCAGTACAAGGCTATAGGCTAAAAGCCAACCAAGAACACGAACGAGCCACCGAACCGACACAGCAAGTTGCTGTCCAGAAAATTCCAGCAACTGCGCTTGGTTTCATTACGTCGTTTTCGAGACTACCGGCCATTGAGGCTTGAACCACCGACCAGAGACTCTTATCAACATCCCAAGGAATGATTCGAACCATGGCTAAGGGCTTTAGACCAGCCACAATTCGAAATATTCCAGCAACAATCGAAAAGATTCACCCGAGAGCACCTTTGCGCGCGTGAGGGGTGTTTTGCTTCGCTTGCTGTCTCGACTCGTTCCAGTGGCCATTTTATTGACCATGGCACGACCTATACTTCATGGGGCATGGTGTGAACCATGGCTAAGGGCCATAGGCCAACCAAGATCCAGACCGTCCCACCATACACGAACCAACCCAGGCAGTAAAAATCAAAGGGGCCGAGAAGGGGAGGGGCTGTTCTTGCGTTTGATTTAAAAACCGATGCACCATGGACCAAGCCACCAAAAGGGTGACTTAGCCACGTCTTATACATGCTAGGGAATTGATCTAACCATGGCTATAGGTCCTTGGGGCAGCCATGATCCGATCCATTCCCTTATGACAGCAACATCAGATTTTTTTTTCGTAACACAAATGGACACAAATGGAGTTGCTGTCATTTTCTTGGTCTCGGCTGACATGGGACTCAAACCACTGGACAAATGTGTTCCTAACATGTCATAGTACATGCCTAGGATCAGCTTTAGGAGCCTGGAATTCGAACCAATACCTGGAACAATGAAAACTAGCCAACCCGTGAAGCATCATGAAAACCGAAAAATCTGCATGATATTTTTCTGAAAATTTCTTTGATGTATTTTCGGTTTTTGACATGGGAAATGATGATCATGTAATGAAAAATAATTGATAATAGGACTTGATTGAAGAGCAATAAAAACATATACATACCTGGTTTCGTTTTGATAGAAAACGAAAGAACGAGATGATCCGGCGCGGAGGAGATGGAGTGCTTTCTTTTCTTGCTACCTTCTACTCGATTATTCTTTCTTGTTTTTCCCCTAGGACTTCACAATTATTAGCTCTGAATTTCTCTCAGATTTTGTGCAAGGGAGAGGGAAATGATGGTTAGGAGAGTGAGGGAAGTGGGTGCAATATAGGTGGGATACATGCAAGACCAAGTCTACTCTATTTGAAATTTGAAATTTGGTTTGATATCCTATATTGGTTGGGGTGTTAATGGAGGTGAGGTGGCCGAATTCTAATGCTAATCTAGACTAGGGTAATGCTTATTAATTAATTAATTAAGGTTGATTAATAATTGAAAAGATTAGCATGCTAAAAGATGACGAAGAATTGGTCAAAGGGGGTGAGTTGGCAAACCAAAGCTTAATCAACTAAGGGCCGAAAATTTGAAATAAAATGAAGGGAAATTTTGCTTATTTTAGTAAATTTTTAACCCTTAAAAGTCTTACCTATCCTTTAAATAATTTAGTAAACTAACCCCTTAATTAAGGAACTTAAATGAATTTATTTTCTACTCACCTCAAGTAACTTAAATAATTCCTTAAACCTCCTTAATAACTTAAATTAACTTACTTGCTAGCTAAATTAAATTCTGGAAATGTTTCTTGAATCTTAAATTTTATCTCAAAGCTCCAACTCCAGTCCGGCCTCACTGAATTAACTGAAATGATAAAGTTAAACTACTACGTAAAATAATTAAATTTAAATACTCATGCAATAAAAATCATTTTAATTTAAATACTAGAATTATGCATGGCTTATACGTAGTCTAAGTTACGGGTTCTACAATCCTTCCCCCCTTAAAAGAAATTTCGTCCTCGAAATTAAGACTCACTGAATAACTCGGGGTATCGACTCCTCATCTCTGGCTCAGACTCCCATGTAGCTTCCTCCTCTGAATGGTTGAGCCATTTGACTTTCACTCGCCTAACCAGCTTGTTCCGAAGCTTCTTCTCCTGCCTGTCTAAGATCTGAACTGGTCTCTCCTCATAAGATAGGTTCGGAGTAAGCTGCAACGGCTCGAAGTTTAAGACATGCGAAGGATTCGCCATGTACTTCCTCAGCATAGAGACGTGAAAGACATTGTGTACTCCGGCCAGATTCGGCGGAAGAGCCACACGATAGGCTAGCGTCCCAACTCTGTCGAGGATCTCAAATGGTCCAATGAATCTCGGACTGAGCTTCCCTTTCTTTTCGAACCTCATGACACCCTTCATGGGTGCCACCTTCACAAAAACATGATCGCCCACTGCAAACTCTAAATCTCTCCTCCGCTGATCGGCATAACTCTTCTGTCGACTCTGAGCAGTCCTCATTCTATCACGGATCCGGGCTACTACATCAACAGTCTGCTGTATAATCTCTGGACCCAACTCTGCTCTCTCTCCTACTTCATCCCAATGAACAGGAGATCTGCACTTGCGACCATATAGTGCTTCATACGGAGCCATTCCTATAGACGACTGAAAGCTGTTGTTATAGGTGAACTCTACCAATGGCAAGTTCGACTCCCAACTCCCTGAGAAGTCAATGACGCAAGCACGGAGAAGATCCTCCAAGATCTGAATAACTCGCTCTGACTGCCCATCTGTCTGCGGATGGAAAGCTGTGCTAAACAGCAACTTCGTACCCATGGTCGAATGCAAACTCTTCCAAAACGAGGAAGTAAATCGGGGATCTCTGTCAGACACGATAGAAACTGGAATGCCGTGAAGTCGGACTATCTCTCGGATATACAACTCCGCATACTGAACCATAGTGAAAGTCGTCTTAATAGGCAAGAAGTGCGCTGATTTGGTAAGACGATCTACAATCACCCAGATAGCATTCGATCCTCTGGCTGACTTCGGCAATCCTGTCACAAAATCCATGGTAACGTTCTCCCACTTCCACTCGGGAATAGGAAGAGGCTTGAGCAAACCTGCTGGTCTCTGATGCTCGGCCTTCACTAACTGGCAAGTCAGACACTCGGATACAAATCGTCTGATGTCTTTCTTCATCCCAGGCCACCAATACAATAGCTGTAGATCTTTGTACATCTTCGTACTCCCTGGATGAATAGAGTACGGCGACATATGGGCCTCTGATAAGATGTCTGCTCGGATAGAATCACTGCTAGGAACCCATATCCTGTCTCGGTATCTCAGTATGCCGTCGCTGACTGAATACAAAACACTGCCCTTGGCCTCATCTCTCTGCTTCCACTTGGCCAACTGCTCATCTGCTGCCTGACCACTGCGAATACGGTCAAGAAGGGAAGACTGAATGGTCAAGGTAGATAGACGGGGAACTCTACCTCGAGGATAAGTCTCAAGATCAAACCTCTGCATCTCAAACTGAAGAGGTCTCGAAACTGCCAAATGAGCCATCACTGCAACTTTTCTGCTCAGTGCATCTGCAACTACATTAGCCTTACCCGGGTGGTAGCTAATGTCACAATCGTAGTCTTTCACAAGCTCCAACCAACGCCTCTGACGCATGTTCAGCTCCTTCTGCGTAAAGAAATACTTGAGGCTCTTGTGGTCGGTAAAGATCTGGCACTTCTCTCCATACAGATAATGCCTCCAAATCTTCAAAGCAAAAACCACGGCGGCCAACTCTAGATCATGGGTAGGGTAGTTCTTCTCATGAGTTTTCAGCTGTCTAGAAGCATAAGCTATCACCTTCCCATGCTGCATCAATACGGCGCCAAGACCGAGCTTCGAAGCATCGGTATACAGAACAAACTCACCGAGCCCTGACGGCATGGCCAAAACTGGTGCTGAGATAAGAGCTTGCTTCAAAGTATCGAAGCTCTTCTGACACTCCTCGCTCCAAACAAATTTCACATTCTTCTTTGTCAGTGCTGTGAGTGGAACTGCAATCGAGGAGAATCCCTTGATGAACTTCCGGTAATATCCTGCTAAGCCAAGAAAACCGCGGATCTCTGATGCGTTCTGCGGCACAACCCAATCTCTGACTGCTGCAACTTTCGCTGGGTCTACCTCAATGCCACTGCTTGAAACAATGTGGCCTAAGAACGCCACTTTCTCTAACCAGAATTCGCACTTACTGAACTTTGCGAATAACTTGTGCTTCTGCAATGTATGCAACACTATGGTCAGATGTCTGCTGTGATCCTCTTGATTCTTGGAGTAGAAAAGAATGTCGTCTATGAATACTATCACAAACTGGTCGAGGTACGGCTGAAATACGCGATTCATGAGATCCATGAAGATCGCTGGCGCATTCGTCAAACCGAACGGCATCACAAGTAACTCGTAGTGGCCATAACGAGTCCTGAAAGCTGTCTTCGAAACATCAGCATCTCTCACTCTCAACTGGTGATAACCGGAACGCAGATCTATCTTAGAGAAAATCGAAGCTCCCTGCAACTGGTCAAACAGATCCTCAATCCTCGGAAGTGGGTATTTATTCTTCACAGTAACCCTGTTCAACTCCCGATAGTCAATACAAAGTGTCATCGAGCCATCGTTCTTCTTAACAAACAAGACTGGCGCGCCCCAAGGTGAGAAACTAGGGCGAATGAACTACTTGTCAAGAAGTTCCTGAATCTGCTTCTTAAGCTCTGCCATCTCTGTCGGTGCTAGTCGGTACGGCGCTTTTGAGATCGGAGCCGTACCTGGCATAAGCTCGATGGAAAACTCCACCTCTCTCTCAGGTGGAACACCAGAGACGTCCTCAGGGAAAACGTCTAAGAAGTCTAAATCGGAACATCTGAGGCTGACTGACTGGGTGCCTCGGGGACAGATATAAAAGTTTCTAAAAATGCCCGACACCCTCTATGCATGAGCTTCATAGCCTGGATATAAGGAATAATGCGTGGTAAAGGAAAGTACCTGTCCGGCTCAAATAAGAACTGTGTCATCCCAGGCGGTCGGACTAAAATGGATCTCAGCTGAAAGTCGATCAAAACTCTGTTCCGCGATAGCCAGTCCATCCCCAGAATGATGTCAAACTCTGGCATCGCCAATAAGATGAGATCCGCATAAACAAGATTTCCATGCAGCTCAAGGTCTATGTCTCGGATCACGCTGGTGGCGGTTATCTCCTCTCCCGAAGGCAATGACACCGAATAGGCTACATCTAGCCCGATGGTCTTAACTTTGAGAAAGTTTGCAAAGACCTCTGAAATAAATGAGTGGGTAGCCCCTGAATCTATCAGGGCTTTGGTAGCTGAGCCAGCTATGAAAATTCTCCCTGAAAGTTCGGAACACTAAGCTGAACCCAAATAATCACAAGAGCTAAGCTTATAGACATGCAAAGGTCACAGTTCTTCTAACTAAATCCCGAAAATAATACTGAGTAGAGCATGCAATCCTATCGCAATTCTAAGTTCAAAATCTTAATCCCGATTCCCAAAACATTGGAATGCAAATGTAACTTAAAGCTGTAAGGTACCTGTCATCAGCATGGTGTCAGGGTTCGTCTCCGCAGCATGGAGAGCAAAAACTCTGCCTTGGGTAGGCAGATTCTTCCGGGGGCACTGCCGTAGCATGTGGTCCGTGCTGCCACACTTAAAACATTTCCCTGAGCCAAACATGCATGCTCCCGGATGACGGCGTGAGCACTTGGGACAGACTGGGTGCTCAAAGGTCCTCGGGACGACAAGTCCCTGCTGTTGTTGATGGGGTCCTCCTCTGTTTCTGGACGGCCCGTAATGTGGCCTCTGATGCTGATGCTGATGCTGCTGAGGAGGAGGGCGGTGGGGTACCTGGATTGGGCACTTGCCCTGACGGTCTCTCTCGATGTCACGCTGATCCTGCTCTGCGGCTAAGGATTTGGAGACAGCGACCTCAAAAGAAGTAGGGTCCGACACCCTAACATCACTGCGCAAGATCGGCCGTAAACCCACCAAGAAATGCATCAACTTGGCTTTAGCATCGTTCGCGATCAAGGGCACAAAGTGACACCCCCTCTCGAACTTACGGATGAACTCCGTAACCGTCAGATCCCCCTGTCTACGGCTCATAAACTCCGTGGTCAATCGGGTGCGCACCTCATCCGTAAAATACTTGGAGTAGAATACCTCCGTGAAACATGTCCATGACAGGGTAGCCAAGTTAAGGGCTACTGAAGCTCCTTCCCACCATAAGCGGGCATCTCCTCCGAACAGATAAGAGGCACAACGAACTCGATCTGCATCTCCAATCTCCATGAACTCGAAAATAACCTCGAGGGACTTGATTCAGCCCTCGGCAACCATGGGGTCCGTCGTCCCAGAAAACTCTTTTGGACGCATCTTCATGAATCTCTCGTATACTGCCTCAGGCTCTGTCGGCCTGGTCGCCACAGCATTGTTCTCCGCAAACTGCGCGAAGAACCGAGTCATCCCAGCTAGCATCTGGGCATTCATGTCCGGTGGTGGTGGAGGTGGTAAGTCTCTCTCCTGCCTCTGCTCCTCCCTGTCCTCCTGGCGAGGCTCCTCGTTTATAGTGCGCTCGAGAATGCGTCTAGGGGGCATACTGTTCCATACATAACCCATACGTAACTAACATGCATAATTCCATAATTTATTTAAATTTAAGTACTTAACAACAACATAAATCTGGAATTAAAACATTTCATGTAAACATGCTGTTAAATAATTCATGCTTTAAATAAAATGCGTAACTGTAAAACTTACAGACCGACGACGTGACTTCATGAGCTTCTCGCGGTCAGTAGTAGTGCAACCCTTTACAGAACCATTGCTCTGATACCAGATGTAGAGGCCTAAAAATCCTTACTTGAAAATTTGCGGAAAATTTAAAATTTTTCTTTTAAAATAAATGGAGTGCCTCATTCATACCAAAAACTGATAAAATATTTAACGTTCAAAACAGCAGCGGAAGAAATTATTACTTGCCAAAATAACAAGTTAAAGTATTCAATAACTAATAAAATATTTGAGCATCAAAATGGCAAGTGCTGAAACTGAGGTCCTCGGGTGCCACTACTGCCGACTCGAGCTAGCTCACTGGTCCCCGCCCTCGATCCCGACATCATCAGTACCTACAACAATCAAGTCTAGTGAGTCTAAAGACTCAACATGCATATATCGTAAATAACGAGTAAATATAGTAAAATTGCATGGGAGTAAAATTTCATGTCATGAGGCATATCGTAAAATGTCGTGTCATGATTAATTATAATACGTGCATAGCTGAACTGAAAATCATAGTGAAACTGTTTGCTCCTTGGAGCCCTGTACTGAAATAGCATATAATAATTTTCTGTGAGATTATGGTCTACGCAAGTGGTCCCTGAACTGAACTGAACTGAGCTGACCGATACTGGTGACCGGACCGATACTGGGGATCGGATTTACGTCTGATCAGACTACTGCCACAGTACTGGGTGAAACAACTGAACTGACCGGTAACTGGTGACCGGGCCGATACTGGGGACCGGACTTAAGCATGATAGTAAAGTGACCACAAGCAATATCGCATAAATCTCAAAATTTGTATTTTTGCACGTAATATAATTAAATAACTGAATTAAATATCCTGTACCCATTTTACTGCTTGGATTGGATCGCTCCCAGGCTCGCTGCAACCTAAATATGCCATGAAAAATATGCAATAGATTTATGGGACCAAACTATACAATAACCTTAAAAAATGTGACAATTACGCCTACCGACTTCGTATTAAATCATGACTCCGAGCCAACCCGAACCAACACTGAACCATCATGTAGTCATGATTAAAATACGTCTAAAATGATCAAATAATGCTCCTAAAATGGTGAGGGCCGAAATCTAGGTGAATGGAGGCCAAAACATGAAACGCTCTTTCGAGAGTCAATTTGGCACATCGCACCGTAAATTCTCGTACGACCTCAAAAATGATCCGAATCACGAACGGCCAAAAACGTGGCCTTCCTAACTCAATGAGGTACTGTCCAGTCCAAGGCCATAGGCTAAAAGCCAACCAAGAACACGAACGAGCCACCGAACCGACGCAGCAAGTTGCTGTCCAGAAAATTCCAGCAGCTGCGCTTGGTTTCCTTACGTCGTTTTCGAGACTACCGGCCATTGGGGCTTGAACCACCGACCAGAGACTCTTATCAACATCCCAAGGAATGATTCGAATCATGGCTAAGGGCTTTAGACCAGCCACAATTCGAAATATTCCAGCAACAATCGAAAAGATTCACCCGAGAGCACCTTTGCGCGCGTGAGGGGTGTTTTGCTTCGCTTGCTGTCTCGACTCGTTCCAGTGGCCATTTGATTGACCATGGCACGACCTAGACTTCATGGGGCATGGTGTGAACCGTGGCTAAGGGCCATAGGCCAACCAAGATCCACACCGTTCCACCATACTCGAACCAACACATGCAGTAAAAATCAAAGGGGCCGAGAAGGGGAGGGGCTGTTCTTGCGTTTGATTTAAAAACCGATGCACCATGGACCAAGCCACCAAAAGGGTGACTTAGCCACGTCTTATACATGCTAGGGAATTGATCTAACCATGGCTATAGGTCCTTGGGGCAGCCATGATCCGATCCATTCCCTTATGACAGCAACATCAGATTTTTTTTTCGAAACACAAATGGACACAAATGGAGTTGCTGTCATTTTCTTGGTCTCGGCTGACATGGGACTCAAACCACTGGACAAATGTGTTCCTAACATGTCCTAGTACATGCCTAGGATCAGCTTTAGGAGCCTGGAAGTCGAACCAATACCTGCAACAATGAAAACTAGCCAACCCGTGAAGCATCATGAAAACCGAAAAATCTGCATGCTATTTTTCTGAAAATTTCTTTGATGTATTTTCGGTTTTTGACATGGGAAATGATGATCATGTAATGAAAAATAATTGATAATAGGACTTGATTGAAGAGCAATAATAACATATACATGTCTGGTTTCGTTTTGATAGAAAACGAAAAACGAGACGATCCGGCGCGGAGGAGGTGGAGTGCTTTCTTTTCTTGCTACCTTCTACTCGATTATTCTCTCTTGTTTTTCCCCTAGGACCTCACGATTATTAGCTCAGAATTTCTCTCAGATTTTGTGCAAGGGAGAGGGAAATGATGGTTAGGAGAGTGAGGGAAGTGGGTGCAATATAGGTTGGATACATGCAAGACCAAGTCTACTCTATTTGAAATTTGAAATTTGGTTTGATATCCAATATTGGTTGGGGTGTTAATGGAGGTGAGGTGGCCGAATTCTAATGCTAATCTAGACTAGGGTAATGCTTATTAATTAATTAATTAAGGTTGATTAATAATTGAAAAGATTAGCATGCTAAAAGATGACAAAGGATTGGTCAAAGGGGGTGAGTTGGCAAACCAAAGCTTAATCAACTAAGGGCCGAAAATTTGAAATAAAATGAAGGGAAATGTTGCTTATTTTAGTAAATTTTTAACCCTTAAAAGTCTTACCTCTCCTTTAAATAATTTAGTGAACTAACCCCTTAATTAAGGAACTTAAATGAATTTATTTTCTACTCACCTCAATTAACTTAAATAATTAATTAAACCTCCTTAATAACTTAAATTAACTTACTTGCTAGCTAAATTAAATTCTGGAAATGTTTCTTGAATCTTAAATTTTATCTCAAAGCTCCAACTCTAGTCCGGCCTCACTGAATTAACTGAAATGATAAAGTTAAACTACTACGTAAAATAATTAAATTTAAATACTCATGCAATAAAAATCATTTTAATTTAAATACAAGAATTATGCATGGCTTATACGTAGTCTAAGTTACGGGTTTTACAAACGTCGTTGTCGCATATTCAATTCTTTTTGCGTGAATAAAATAATTCAAACTCTTGTGGTCCGTGTATATTTCACACCGTTCTCCATACAGAAAATGACGCCATATTTTCAATGCAAATACCACTGCTGCCAGTTCTAAATCATGTGTGGGATAATTCTTTTCATATTCTTTCAATTGTCTTTAGGCATAAGCAATCACCTTCCCATGCTGCATGAAACTACTCCTAAACCTTGTTTCGAAGCGTCACTCTATACAACAAAACCTCTTGGTCCTTTTGGAATAGCAAGGACTGGTGCTGATGTCAATTTTGTCTTTAAATTTTGGAAACTACGATTACATGCTTCTTTCCATTCAAATTTCACATTCTTTCGTGTTAAAGTAGCCAAAGGCAATGCTATCTTGGAAAATCCTGCTATAAACCGACGGTAATAACCAGCTAACCCAAGAAAACTACGTACCTCAGTAACAGTAGTTGGTCGTAGCCAGTTATTAACAGCTTGAATCTTTCTTGGATCCACTGATATGCCTTCTTTTGAAATGATATGACCCAAGAATGCTACTTGTTCAAGCCAAAATTCGCATTTCTTCCATTTGGCATAAAAATATTGATCTTTTAAAGTTTGCAAAACTAATTTCAGATGTTCTCGATGTTCCTCTACAGTTCGTGAGTAGATGAGAAAATCATCTATAATTACAATCACGAACTTGTCTGGAAATGGCTTGAAAATTCTGTTCATTAAATCCATGAAAGCAGCTGGTGCATTCGTTAGTCCAAATGGCATTACAAAGAATTGATAATGCCCATACCTGGTTCGGAAGGCGGTCTTCAAAATATCATCTGATTTCACTTTTAGTTGATGATAGCCTGATCGTAAATCAATATTTGAAAAGATAGCAGCTCCTTGCAACTGATCAAACAAATCATCAATCCTGGGGAGTGGATATCTGTTTTTGATTGTCACTTTGTTCAACTCCCTATAATCAATACATAAACGAAGAGTACTGTCTTTCTTTTTCACAAACAAAACAGGTGCACCCCACAGTGAAAAGCTCGGTCTAATAAACCCTTTATCAAGTAACTCCTGTAACTGTTCTTTCAATTCTTTCATTTCTATAGGAGCTAATCGATAAGGAGCTTTCGAGATCGGATGAGTTCCTGCCACAACAGCAATTACAAATTCGATCTCTCTATCTAGTAAACCTGTTACATCATCATGAAATACTTCTGGAAACTCACACACAACATCTGTATCTTTTAGTTCACGAACCGGTGGATCAATAACTAAAACAGATGCTAAATATCCTTGACACCCTTTTGTAATAATTTACAAGCCTTCATACAAGAGATTATCCGAAGAGGTAAGGATATACCTGCACTTGCTACTGTGAATGGTTCAGCTCCTACTGGTGCAAACTTGATCATCTTTATGCCACAGTCAATAGTAACTTTATACTTCGAGGGCCAATCCATTCCCAATATCACATCAAAATCCATCATCCTCAGAGTTATAAAATCAGCATACATCTGATGGCCTTGGATATATATTGGACACCCTCGCACAATCTGGTATGTCTGTAATTCTTGCCCGAAAGGTAAGGCTATGGCGAGTTGTGTCTCTATTGTACTTGCTATAATGCCCAGTCTCCTTACAAACTATTCCGAAATAAAAGAATGTGTGGCTACTGAATCTAGTAAAACAATAGCAGTAATACCAGAAATCAAGAACATACCAGTGATCATCGATGTATTAGCATCCACTTCCTCTTTAGTCATGGATAAAAGGCGTCCCTGTACTTTTCAGAACTCCATGAACAATTCCTGGCAAGATGCCCTGGCTTTTTGCAACGATAACAAACATTGTAACCTTGCATACATTCCCCGCCATGAAGTTTGCAACATTTAAGACAAGGTGGTCTGTCTTGTTCTTTACGTGAAGGGGGACCCTTTCCACGAGGTTCCTCTAGTCGAGTACCTTTACTATCAGTCTTTTTGCCTTGTCATGTTCCTTGACTCCTTTGAAAGCACTGCTGCATTCGCTGTTGTCTGTCTTTGTCAATGTCTTGCTCATCCTATTCTGCCATAAGTGCTCTTTAAACTATCTCCACGTATGTAACAACTTTCGCCATCCTTACATCTCTTTTAATTTCAGAGCGAAGTCCCCTCATGAAGTGTTCGCCCTTACTTTTGTCATCTTGTGCAATATATGGTACATATTGAACTCCAGCCTCGAATTTTTGTATGTATTCAGTCATTGACATAGTTCCTTGCTTCAGGTTAAGGAAATCGCTGGCTTTCTTAGCTCGTACATCTTTACTTAAATACTTGTTGTAAAACACGGTTTTTAAAGTTTCCCGTGTCAATGGTCCAACCGGTAATGCCACCCTTGCACTCTCCGACCATATCCTTGCATGCTTTGTTATTAAAAAGATGGCACAAGTTACTTTGTCTGCATCTTCCATATGAAGGTAAGAGAATATGGACTCTAATGATTTAATATATTCTTCTGCTACTGCCGGATCGGTGCTTCCCATGAATTCAGGAGGATTAAGACGTCGAAAGCGATCATATACATCTGTTTGAACAGGCCCTTGTCTGGGTATCAGGGCTTGTGCGTGTGCCTGCTCATGAGTAGTCCGTTGCATCTCAAGTAATTGCTGTATCTGCTCCCATGGACTGTTGCTTGTTGCTGGAGCAGTTGAGCAAAATCATATATAGGTCGTGACGCACTACCTTCACCTTCGACTGCTGGGGCCTTACCCTTAGATGACTCTCCTTCCTGTACCATACGTTTAGGTGGCATCGTCTTTTATCTTAACCTACATATAGGTCACGTAGAAACACATAACTTAGTATAAACTATGGGATACAAAGATACTTAGTTGCCGAGTTACCCATGTATGGATGAAGTGCAGTGTCTTCCCTGTCGAAGAACCGTGGGCTCTGGTCGTTAGAGTAGGTGCATGTCGAGCCAAGTGTTGGCCGAGTGTTCACAATGAAACTCTATGTATAAACAGTCTTTATTTTAATAAAATTTGAAATTATTGTTTTGGCACTTCTTTATCTGTATAAACATGGATGTTGCATAGATAAAGTCCTTGAATATACAAATAGTAGAAAGAATATTAGAAATATGACGAGTATCATGAAACTCATATTTGGAATACTGTGTATTCTAAACAGTTCTTAGTCGATTCAGCCGCCGTTAAGAAGGATATAAGCCGCTCGAGTTCGAGACTAGTATCTCCGATGTGAGTACCATGTGGTAGGAGACATTGTGATGTCCGAGCATGCAGATAGCTGCTCCTGGTAGAGTGCACTGAACAACTCTCTATATAGGACTTTCCAAGTGGTTCTCACTTATCGAGTGGAAACTGTTAGAGTAGGTGCCCGTCGAGCCAAGTGTTGGCCGAGGGTTCATGTTTATACTCTATGTATAAACAATCTTTATTTTAATAATATTTGAAATTATTATTTTGACACTTATTTATCTGTATACCCATGCTAGTTGCATAGATAAAGCCCTTGAATATACAAATAGTAGAAAGAATATGAGATGCTCATATGATGAGTATCATGAAACTCATATTTGTAATACTGTATATTCTAAACGGTTCCTAGTCGATTCAGCTGCCACTAAGAAGGATATAGGCCGCTCGAGTTTTAGACTAGTATCTGCGATGTGAGCACCCTGTTTCATTGGTAGGGGACATTATGATGTCCGAGCATGCAGATAGGTGCTCCTTGTAGAGTGCACTGAACAACCCTCCATAAAGGACTTTCCAAGTGGTTCTCACTTATAGAATAAAAAAGTCCTAGTTTATGGTTGTACACCATTAGTCCTTACGATTCGGGACAACATTGAGACTCTATGTGCTAGCATTGCACTTTGACTTGTTTACCGACTCTCAAGGGGTCATCAGGTGGCAAGGTTGAGTGTTTTGGCAAAACATATAGGAGTTGATGCATTGTAGTCGGGGATTCACCGCTTACCTTCGAGTATGGATATCCTATGTGTATATAGAATGAAATCTCTGATCTGAGTATGTTGGTAATTATGAAAGGGGTTTCATAGATTACACCATCGATGCAACTACAACATGACACATAGTATCGATTCATTGACAACTCTCGATAAACCAATGGTTGTCGAATCGGTCGGGATATATGAGTTGAAGGGCCCGTACTGTACGCTAACCATAATCGAATGGTTCTTGTAGGCACTATCATTTGATACCTAGGGAATCATGTAAGCGATGCTGCTAGGCGTTTAACATGATTGGTTGGGTACTATGAGACTTGAGTTCTGACATTCTTGTTATCGAGGAGTTGATAAGTAAGAATGAAGCAATTGGGGTATGCTCATATAAGGACATGTTTAGTCCGAATCACATGGAGATGTGAACCTACGGCTAGTTGTATCAATGAACCATTGAGGGCCACACAAGTGCTAGCTTTCTAGATCCCGTTGAGAAGTTAAAATAGTTCAATGTGTTGAACGGCTTATAAATGAGTTTATAAGCGTAAAGAAAAATAGAAGTATGACTTCTATGAGAGAAATGTAATTTTTAATTTATGAATGTGTTCCTAAATTAAAAGTAGGCCAAGTGAATAATGAATTTGAAAATTGTGATTTTCATAAACATTATTATGGACTAAATTAAATTAATTCAAGTGTTGAATTAAATAAACACTATTGGGCCTAGTAGAGTCCAAATAATTAAATTAATTCAAGTGTTGAATTAATTAAATAACATTGGGCTTTGTAGAGCCCAATTGGAAATAATTATTTAACTAGTGGGCTTGAGTAAAATCAAGTAAAGTCTAATTTGGCTCTAATATGTTTGAGACAATTAAATTAAAAGTCTATGGGCCCTTTGTAAACGTTACAAGCCCACTAGGTTTTTCATGCTTGGGAGATGAAGGGGTGTGGATTACTTTTGATTAAAATATTGCATGGCATGCAAGACTACTTTTTCACTTTTCCCACAACCTAGACAACACACTTCACTCTCCCATAACACCTACCTTGGCCGAAAAATTCACTCTCCTTTTCTCTCAATTTTTGTTTTTCATTTGTTGGAGAAACAAATCTCTTCTCAAAGAAAAATCCTCATATTTTTCTAGTGCAAAATATGAGGGGATCTACCTAGTTGGTGGTGGGCTTGATTTTGAAGGTAGGAGGAAGCTTGTAGATTTTTTTTGCCATACAAGAGCTAAAGTGTTTGCACTTTAGTTGGAGCCATCATCAACCTCAAGAGGTTGATAGGTAAAACTTCTAAACACCCTATAAATGTCATAGTTTGTGTTTTTGTATATGTTGCACACTAGTACTTGGTTTTCGAATTTTTCAAGATTTTCCATAAAATTTTCGGTTTTCATGTTTAGAAAACATTCTTGAGCTTCCGTTGCGATTTCGAACACCTAAAATCGATCCCTTTCAGAAACGTCCTAGTTTATGGTTGTACACCATAAATCCTTATGGCCCGGGACAACATGGAGACTCTATGTGCTAGCATTACACTTTGACTTGTTTACCGACTCATATGGGGTCATCAGGTGGCAAGGTTGGGTGTTTTGTCGAAACATATAGGAGTCGATGCATTGTAGTCGGGGATTCACCGCTTACCTTCGGGTTTGGATATCCTATGTGTATGTAGTATAAAATCTCTGATCAGAGTATGGTGGTAATTATGAAAGGGGTTTCATAGATTACACCATCAATTCAACTATGACATGACACATAGTATCAATTCATTGACAACTCTCGATATACCAATGGTTGTCGGATCGGTCGGGATATATGAGTTTAAGGGACCGTACTGTACGCTAACCATAATTGAATGGTTCTTGCAGGCACTATAACTTGATACCTAGGGAATCATGTAAGCGATGCTGCTAGACGTTTAACATGATTGGTTGTGTACTATTAGACTTGAGTTCTGACGTTTTTATTATCAAAGAGTTGACAAGTAAGAATGGAGCAACTGGGGTATGATCAAATAAGGACATGTTTAGTCCGAATCACATGGAGATGTGAACCCATGGCTAGTTGTATCAATGAACCAATGAGGGCCACACAAGCACTAGCTTTCTAGATCTTCTTGAGAAGTAAAATAGTTCAATGTGTTGAACGGCTTATAAAGGAGTTCATAAGCGTAAGGAAAAATAGAAGTATGACTTCTGTGAGGGAAATGTAGCTTTTAATTTGTGGAAGTATTTCTAAATTAAAAGTTGGCCAAATAAATAATGTATTTGAAAATTGTGATTGTCATAAACATTATTATGGACTAAATTAAATTACTTCAAGTGTTGAATTAATTAAACACTAGTGGACCTAGTAGAGTCCAAATAATTAAATTAATTCAAGTATCGGATTAATTAAATAACATTGGGCCTTGTAGAGGCCAATTAGAAATAATTATTAAACTAGTGGACTTAAGTAAAATCAAGTAAAGGTTGAATGATCTCAAATGTGTTTGAGATATTTAAATAAAAGTCCATGAGCTTTATAATTGTTATAAACCCAAACAGAAATGCATGCATGGGAGGTGAAGTGTTGGGAGACTACTTTTTCAATAATCAAGGCTTGGCATGCTAAAAGTTCTTTTAGCTTTTTACACAACCAAGACAACTCATCCTCCCCTTCACTCTATCTCACCTTGGCGAAATATTGGGCATTCATTCTCTCAAATTTTCTTTCTTCAATTGTTGAGGAAAGAACATACTTCTCAAAAGAAAAATCTTTTTATTTTTCTATTGCAAAATAAGAGGGGTTCTAGCTAGTTGGTGGCGGGCTTAATATTTGAGCAAGGTGTGCTCAAAGGGAAGCTTGAAGAATGTCTTGCCACTCAAGAGCTAAGGTGTTTACACCTTAGTTGGAGCCATCATCAATCTCAAGAGATTGATAGGTAAAAATCTTAAAAACATCCTATGAATGTCATTTCGTGTTTTTGTATTTGCTACAAATTATAGGCTTAAGGTGTTTGAATTTCTTGCTACAAAAATTATTTTGAAACTTCCGTTGCGCATACGGGCAACTTAATCGATCCCCTTTCAAGTGGTATCAGAACTAAGGATATTATTTTGTGTAACATATACATAATATTATATTGAGGTCGATTTCTAACCGCATGAGATGATTTTTTGCAACAAAATACAAGGCCATGAAAAGGGATTTTCAGGCAGCAAGGACAGCCCCTCGGGTGACAGAGCTCTGGTGACGACGATGATGACTAGGGTTTCCAAAAGTGTTTTGGATTATCAAAGTGTCATGGGCCTTGAAGTTGTTGGGTCATTAGATGGCTAACATAATTTGTGAAATTTAAATGGGCCAAAATGTTTTTGGTGAAAAATGATTTTTTTTGTCCCTTAAGTTTAAATTTACAAAAGTTGTACATATTTTCTCATAAAATAAATAATTGAAGTTGAACTTTAATTATTTATAGTAAATTGTGATTTACAAGAAATTCGGTTATAAATAAATTAATTAGAAAGTAGACAAAAGAGATTTGTATACTTTGTTAATTTAGTTTATAATCGTGGCTGTTAGTGATTGGATCTATATATATAATATTGGATCAATTGATTATTGTGATAATTAATTGATGGTGTATGATATGTGATATTATGCACGAAGGATGATCAAAAGCCCAAGCCCAATTTGCTAGGTGTATGCTAGGATATTTTGTGTTGAATGATTGTAATAATTATCAATTTATAAAGTGGGATTGGTTTATGACCCGTTCCCACCCCATGAGATGTATCCCTATTTGCCATGGACATTTATTTGTAAATATTAGTATAGTGGAAGATCAAGATTGGAAGATGGTGGCCTTGATGATTATGAAGATCAAAGACATGTAAATATTGGAAGCAAATGTAATAGTTGCATTTGCATCCCATGCATTTCCCTAGTATTGGACCTAGGCCCGTGCACTGTTTATAATATATACATGGTATGTTATAAATAATGAGTGTGTGCGTTATTATTATGATAATAACAAAGTTGCATGAATCCGGCAATCATACGATCAAACATGGCAAGATTTTAAAAGAAAATTAATGATGAGACCTTTCAAAAATTAAAAAACCTCATTTTGAATAAGATTCAAAATTAATATCAAGCCCGAAAAGGGGAATTATAAATCTGTTTATAATTTCCATGTCTTCCATCGACAATGGGTGCATGATGAATGCTACCCGTGATCGGGGCTCGGCTCGAATTATTGGGGGGGCCCTGGGTGCCGGAAAGCTGTGACATCCATTGACATGGTGATGTGAACCACGTGGAACTCCCATGATTTCGGCTCATATTATTGAGGGAACTCATGGGACCGTCCATTAAGGTTCAACATCGAGGGGTAAGGCTTGACACGTAAAGATGAACGACGTCATATTATTAGGTCCTAATCAAACATGAGACAAAAGTTTACGTAGAGGGTTGCATGGAGATGCAATTGGAAACTACCTTTTAGGAATTTGATTGGCTGATATTATTCGTGATCATAATTCGCTGATTGGACCTTGCGTACCAACTGAGGAAAGGAGTTTCCCGTTTTCACTAGAACTTGGTGAAAATGTCAAACAGTGGGAACGAAAATTTATAAAGTAAAAGTCCATACTTTATATCTTACTAAATATTTTAAAATAGTCATTAACATTTATCTGTTTTACTTTTCAGTACAAATTTTGACAATGTCTTCTATTCGCAATCCGCTATCTGCAATACTCGACAAAGACGTATTAACCGGACATAACATCCTCAACTGGCTAAGAAACTTAAAAATCTTCTTAAATTCGGAAAGGATAGCATATACACTGACTGAGTCGCCTCCTGCTGAGGCTACGACTGACTGCACTCCTGAGGAATTGCATATTTATAAGGAATGGTGAGACCATGACTTGAAAACCAGGTGTTATATGCAGGCTTCTATGAATGATGAGCTGTAGAGGCGTTTTGAGGATGCAAAGAATGCTGCTGAAATTCATTTGCATCTCAAGGATCCCTTTGGTAAGCAGACTCGACTTCTTAGGCAAGCTATCTTCAAGGAGCTAATCACTTTGCGCATGCGAGATGGGGCCTCGGTCCATGAGCATGACCTGAAGTTGATTGGGCTCGTGGACAAGCTCGCTGGCATGGATTTGATGTTGCCTTTGGAGTTGACCACCGACGTGTTGCTGTTGTCATTGCCTAGCTCATTTGATCCTTTTGTGGTGAACTTCAACATGAACAAGATGGAGCCTACCCTTGAGGAGTTGGTGAACATGCTTGTGACCTTTGAGTCCACCATCAAGAAAGAGAAGCCGGTTTTTTATGTGGGCTCCTCATCTGGTACGAAGACCGGTCCACCTGGGAAGGGAAAGAAGCATTCTTTCCAACGTCCCAAGAAGAACGTGCCCTTGAACAGGCAGACTCCGAGTCCCGCTGTGGCAGCCACAGCAGTGAAGGCTGACAAGACTGTTGACATCTGTTATCACTGCAAGAAGCCTGGACATTGGAGGCGTAACTGCAGGGAATATCTTGCCCAGAAGAGTTCTGGAAATGGTATGTTCTATATTGAAGTAAACATTTACACTAACTCTACTTCTTGGGGATTGGATACCTACTGTGGCTCACATCTCTGTAATGATTTGCATGTGATGGAAGAAGTAGGAGGCTTAGGGAAGGTGAGACCTTCTTGAGGATGGGCAATGGAGCAAGAGTTGCTGCCAAGGCCGTAGGAGATGTTTGCTTACTTTTGAACTTTAACTTTAAGTTAATTTTAAGAAATGTTTTGTTTGTACCTGAATTGGTGAAAAACTTTGTTTTCATTTCTATGCTAGATAAAGATGGATATTCTTGTTTATTTACCAAATGTGTTTGCAACATTTACAAGAATGAATGTTTAATTGGTACCGGAGAACTTGAAAACGATCTCTACAACTTAAAATTGAAAGATATTCCACTAAAAAATGTCCAAGCTATAACAACAACAAACAAGCAAAAACAAGATACTCTAAATTCGGAACAATTATGGCCTGCTCGATTAGGACATATTTCCCTAAGAAGGATGAACAAGCTTGTGGGAGTGGGCATGTTTGATACGTCTTATATTAATGCTCTCACGACTTGTGAATCCTGAGGAAAGATGACCAAAATTCCCTTTAAGGGCTATGTGGAGCGAGCCAAAGGGTTATTGGTTTTGATCCATACTGATGTGTGCGGTCCGCTTAGCATCACCACTAAGCATGGACATGCCTACTTCATCACCTTTACCGATGACTTTTCGAGGTATGAGTTGTGTGTTTGATGAAATACAAGTCTGAAATCTTTGAAAAGTTCAAAAAATTCAGAAGTGAAGTAGAGAAACAGTTGGGACGAAGCATCAAGACACTTCAATCGGATCGAGGTGGTGAGTACTTGAGTGCCGAGTTCCAAGAGTATCTTAAGGAGAATGGGATTCTCTCGCAGTGGACTTCGCCCGCTACACCACAGTTGAATGGTGTTTCAGAGCGTCATAACCAGACTTTGATGGACATGGTTCTGTCTATGATGGGGTTCACGGAGTTGCCACCATCCTTTTGGGGATATGCGCTTGAGACAGCGGCACTGTTGTTGACCAATGTGTTAGAGTAGGTACCCGTCGAGCCAAGTGTTGGCCGAGGGTTCATGTTTAAACTCTATGTATAAACAATCTTTATTTTAATAATATTTGAAATTATTGTTTTGGCACTTCTCTATCTGTATACCCATGCTAGTTGCATAGATAAAGTCCTTGAATAGACAAATAGTAGAAAGAATATGAGATGCTCATATGATGAGTATCATGAAACTCATATTTGCAATACTGTATATTCTAAACAGTTCCTAGTCGATTCAGCCACCGCTAAGAAGGATATAGGCCGCTCGAGGTCGAGACTAGTATCTGCGATGTGAGTACCATGTTTCATTGGTAGGGGACATTGTGATGTCTGAGCATGCAGATAGGTGCTCCTTGTAGAGTGCACTGAACAACCCTCCATAAAGGACTTTCCAAGTGGTTATCACTTATCGAGTGAAAACGTCCTAGTTTATGGTTGTACACCATTAGTCCTTATGACCCGGGACAACATTGAGACTCTATGTGCTAGCATTACACTTTGACTTGTTTACCGACTCTCATGGGTTCATCAGGTGGCAAGGTTGGGTGTTTTGGCGAAACATATAGGAGTCGATGCATTGTAGTCGGTGATTCACCGCTTACCTTCGGGTATGGATATCCTATGTGATCTCATGTGTATGTAGTTTGAAATCTCTGATCAGAGTATGGTGGTAATTATGAAAGGGGTTTCATAGATTACACCATCGATGCAACTACGACATGACACATAGTATCGATTCACTGACAACTATCAGGGACCGTACTATACGCTAATCATAATTAAATGGTTCTTGCAGGCACTATCATTTGATACCTTGGGAATCATGTAAGCGATGCTGCTAGGCATTTAACATGATTAGTTGGGTACTATCAGACTTGACTTCTAACGTTCTTATTATCAAGGAATTGATAATTAAGAATGGAGCAATTGGGGTATGCTCGTATAAGGACATGTTTAGTCCGAATCACATGGAGATGTGAAATCACGGCTAGTTGTATCAGTGAACCATTGAGGGCCACACAAGTACTAGCTTTCTAGATCCCGTTGAGAAGTAAAATAGCTCAATGTGTTGGACGGACTAAATTAAAAGTTGGCCAAACAAGTAATGTATTTGAAAATTGTGATTTTCAAAAACATTATTATGGACTTAATTAAATTAATTCAAAGTGTTGAATTAATTAAATACTAGTGGACCTAGTAGAGTACAAATATTAAATTAATTCAAGTGTTGGATTAATTAAATTACATTGGGCCTTGTAGAGCCCAATTAGAAATAATTATTAAGCTAGTGGGCTTGAGTAAAATCAAGTAAATGTTAAATGGTCTCAAATGTTTGAGACATTTAAATAAAGTCCATGGGCTTTATACTTAATACAAGCCCTGATAGGTTTTGCATGCTTGGGAGGTGAAGAGTTGGGGAATACTTTTTCATTATAAAATTGCATGGCATGCAAAAAGTGGACTCTTCTTTTTCAAACACCAAGACAACTCATTCACTCTCCCTCCACCATCACCTTGGCCGAAACTTCAAAAGATATTCTCTCAAAAATTTTTCTCTCATCTTGTTCTTCAATAGTTGGAGAAACAATTCTCTTCTCAAAGAAAAATGCCCTACATTTTCTAGTGCAATTGTTAGGTGGATCTTTTAAGTTTGGTGGTGTGCTTGATTTTGAAGAAAGAAAGCTTGTAGATTTGTCTTGCCTTGAAAAGCTTAGTTGTATATCAACTAAGTTGGAGCCATCATCAATCTCAAGAGATTGATAGGTAAAATTTTCTAAACACACTATGAATGTCATAGTTGTGTTTTTGTATTTGCTACACATTCTAGGCATGAGGTGTTCGAATTTCTTGTTGAAAAACAAATTTTAAAACTTCCGTTGCGCATTTGAACACCTTATTCGATCTCTTTTCAAGTGGTATCAAAGCTAAGGATACTATTTTGTGTAGCATATACATAATATTATATTGAGATCGATTTCTAACCGCATGAGATGTTATTTTTGCAACAAAAATCGAGGCCGTTTTTGGGGAAATTTCGAGCAGCATGTTGCTGCCGATTTCGGGCAGCTCGGGCTGCCCGAGGCGCTGCCCATTTTGGGCAGTAAGGGCAGCCCATGGGTCTGCCCGAACAGCCCCCTTCGAAAATAAAAAAAATATTTTTGGCATGTTGGCCAGAATCCGGCGACGGAGCTCCGGCGACGCCAATAACGACTAGGGTTTTCAAAAGGTGTTTTAAAATATCAAAGTGTCATAGGCCTTGAGTTGTTGGGCCATTAGATGGCTAACATATTTGTGAATTTTAAATGGGCCAAAATATTTTTGGTGAAAAATGAATTTTTGGGCCCTTAAGTTTAAAATTACAAAAGTTGCAAATATTTTCTCATGAAATAAATAATTGAAGTTGGACTTTAATTATTTATAGTAAATTGTGATTTAAAAGAAATTCGGTTATAAATAAATTAATTAGAAAGTAGACAAAGGTGTTTGTATACTTTGTTAATTTAGTTTATAATCGTGGCGGTTAGTGATTGGATCAAGATATATAATATTGGATCAATTAATTATTGTGATAATTAATTGATGGTGTATGTTATGTGATATTATGCATGAAGGATGATCAAAAGCCCAAGCCCAATTTGCTAGGTGTATGCTATGATATTTTGTGTTGAATGATTGTAATAATTATCAATTTATAAAGTGGGCTTGGTTTATTGCCTGTTCCCACCCCCATGAGATGTATCCCAATTTGCCATGGATATTTATTTGTAAATATTCGTATAGTGGAAGATCAAGATTTGAAGATGTGGCCTTGATGATTATGAAGATCGAATACATGTAAATATTAGAAGCTAATGTAATAGTTTCATTTGCATCCCATGCATTTCCCTAGGATTGGACCTAGGCCCGTGTTTAGTTCGCACGGGCCATTAGTATTGGGGCGATTAATCATCCTTGTTTGTTTACTGTTTATAATATATGCATGGTATGTTATAAATAATGAGTATGTGCGTTATTATTATGATAAAAACAAAGTTGCATGAATCCGGCAAACATACGATCAAACATGGCGAGATTTGAAAATAAAATTAATGATGAGACCTTTCAAAAATTAAAAACCCTCATTTTGAATAAGATTCAAAATTAATATCAAGCCCGAAAAGGGAATTATAAATCTGTTTATAATTTCCATGTCTTCCATCAACAATGGGTGCATGATGAATGCTACCCGTGCTCGGGGCTCGGCTCATATTATTGGGGGGCCCTGGTTGCCGGAAAGCTGTGACATCCATTGACATGGTGATGTGAACTACGTGGAACTCCCATGATTTCGGCTCATATTATTGAGGGAACTCATGGGACCGTCCATTAAGGTTCAACATCGACGGGTAAGGCTTGACACGTAAATATGAACGACGTCATATTATTGGGTCCTAATCAAACGTGAGGCAAAAATTTACGTTAAGGGTTGCATTATGATGCAATTGGAAACTACCTTTTAGGAATTATTATTGGCTGATATTATTCGTGATCATAATTCGCTAATTGGACCTTACGTACCTACTGAGGAAAGGAGTTTCCCGTTTTCACTAGAGGGTAGTGAAAATGTCAAAAACAGTGGGAGCAAAAATTTATAAAGTAAAAGTCCATACTTTATATCTTACTAAATATTTTAAAATAGTCATTAAAATTTATCTGTTTACTTTTCAGTACAATTTATTGACAATTTCTTTGATTCATAATCCGCTGTCTGCTATACTAAAAAGCACGTATTAACCGGACCTAATTACCTCACTTGGCTAATAAACTTGAAAATCGTCTTAAACTCGGAAAGGATTGCATATACACTGACTGAGTCGCCTCCTGTTGAGGCTCCGACTAGCTGCACTCCTGAGGAATTGCAGACCTACAAGGATTGGTATGACCATGACTTGAAGGCCAAGTGTTATATGCAGGCTTCTATGAATGATGAGCTGCAGAGACGTTTTGAGGATGCAAAAAGTGCTGCTGACATTCATTTGCACCTCAAGGAGCTCTTTTTGTGAGAAAACTCGGCCTCTTATGCATGCTACCGTCAAGGAGCTAATCACTTTGTGCATGCAAGACGGGGCCTTGGTCCATGAGCATGGCCTAAAGATGATTGGGCTCGTGGATAAGCTCGTTGGCATGGATCTGATTTAGCCTTCAGAGTTGACCACCGACGTGTTGCTGTTGTCATTGCCTAGCTCATTTGATCCTTTTGTGGTGAACTTCAACATGAACAAGATGGAGCCTACCCTTGAGGAGTTGGTGAACATGCTTGTGACCTTTGAGTCCACCATCAAGAAAGAGAAGCCGGTTCTTTATGTGGGCTCCTCATCTGGTACGAAGACCGGTCCACCTGGGAAGGGAAAGAAGCATTCTTTCCAACGTCCCAAGAAGAACGTGCCCTTGAACAGGCAGACTCCGAGTCCCGCTGTGGCAGCCACACCAGTCAAGGCTGACAAGACCGTTGATATTTGTCATCACTGCAAGAAGCCTGGACATTGGAGGCGTAACTGCACGGAATATCTTGCCCAGAAGAGTTCTGGAAATGGTATGTTCTATATTGAAGTAAACGTTTCAATTAACTCTACTTCTTGGGTATTGGATACCGGCTGTGGCTCACATCTCTGTAATGATTTGCAGGTGATGGGAAGAAGTAGGAGGCTCAGGGAACGTGAGACCTTCTTGACGATGGGCAATGGAGCAAGGGTTGCTGCCAAGTTCATAGGAGATGTTTACTTGTTATTGAACAATGATTTTAAGTTGATTTTGAGAGATTTTTTGTTTGTACCTGACTTGGTTAAAAACAATGTTTGCATTTTTATGCTAGATAAAGATGGATTTTCTTGTTTATTTAGCAAAGGTGTTTGCAACATTTACAAGAATGAATGTTAAATTGGTACTGGAGAACTTGAAAACGATCTCTATAACTTAAAATTGAAAGATATTCCATTAAACAATGTTCAAGCTATAAAAACAACAAACAAGCGAAAACAAGATACTCTAAATTCGGCACAATTATGGCATGCTCGATTAGGACATATTTCCTTAAGAAAGATGAACAAGCTAGTGGGAGTGGGCATTTTTGATATGTCTGATATTAATGCTCGCAGGACTTGTGAATCCTGTATGAAAGGAAAGATGACCAAAATTCCCTTTAAGGGCCATGTGGAGCTAGCCAAAGGGTTATTGGATTTGATCCATACCGATGTGTGCGGTCCGCTTAGCATCACCACTAAGCATGGACATGCCTACTTCATCACCTTTACCGATGACTTTTCGAGGTATGGGTATGTGTATTTGATGAAATACAAGTCTGAAGCCTTTGAAATGTTCAAAGAATTCAGAAGTGAAGTAGAGAAATAGTTGGGACGAAGCATCAAGACACTTCTATAGGATCGAGGTGGTGAGTACTTGAGTGCCTAGTTCCAAGAGTATCTTAAGGAGAATGAGATTCTCTCGCAGTGGACTCCGCCCGCTACACCGCAGTTGAATGGTGTTTCGGAGCGTCGTAACCGGACTTTGAGGACATGGTTCGGTCTATGATGAGGTTCACGGAGTTGCGCCATCCTTTTGGGAATATGCGCTTGAGACTGCGGCACTGTTGTTGAACAATGTTTATTCAAAGGCAGTTGATAAGACACCATATGAGATATGATGGGTAAGCCTCCCAAATATTCTTATCTTAGAATATGGGGGTGCCCTGCTTATGTGAAGCAGGTAGTGGGAGATAAATTGGATAGTCGATGCATTTTATGCTACTTTGTGGGATATCCAAGGAATTCAGTTGGATATTATTTCTATCATCCCAAGAAACACAGGTGTTTGTTTCTAGGAATGCAACTTTTTTGGAAAAGAAATTTCTATTGGATAGAAAAGGGGAGATGATAGAACTCGAAGAGGTTCGAGAGACACCCACAATTATAGAACCCACACCCGAAGAGCCAAGAGAGGAGATACAAGCTCAAAGAATATCCGAGAGAGTCTCGAGACCACCTATGAGGTATGGTCTGCTTCTTGAAGAGGGCCATGATGAACCCATCCATGGATGTGATCCAAGGACCTTCAAGGAAGCATTATCTAATGCCGATTCATCCAAGTGGCTTGAAGCAATGGAATCTGAGATGAATTCCATGCATTCGAACCAAGTGTGGAACCTTGTGGATCCACCAGAGGGAAATGTTCCCATAGGGTTTAAATGGATTTACAAGAGGAAACTTGGGGCGGATGGGAAGGTATTGACCTTCAAAGCGCGATTGGTGGCAAAAGGATATACTCAAAGACAAGGAGTTGACTTTGAGGAAACCTTTTCACCAGTTGCAATGTTCAAGTCGATAAGGATATTGTTAGCCATGGCTGCATGGTATGACTATGAGATATGGCAGATGGATGTCAAGACAGCCTTTCTTAACCGGGATATTAAGGAAGAGATTTACATGTCTCAACATGAAGGGTTTACATCTATCGGAAGTGAGCATATGGTATGCAAACTTCAGAGATCTATTTATGGTCTAAAGAAAGCATCTAGGAGTTGGAACCTCAGATTCGATAGTACAATCAAAGAGTTTGGTTTTACTAAGAACCCTGAGGAACCCTGTGTATATAAGAAGGTCAGTGGGAGTTCTGTGACATTCCTGGTGCTTTATGTTGATAACATTCTACTCATTGGGAATGATGTAGGAATGTTGCAATCAACTAAAATATGGTTAGCGAGTAAGTTCTCCATGCAGGACTTGGGTGAAGCATCTTTTGTATTGGGAATACAGATCTATAGAGATAGATCAAGAAGATTGCTTGGTCTCACCCAGTCCACATACATTGATACCATCGTGAAGCGGTTCTCGATGGATGAGTCCAAGAGAGGACATCTACCAATGTGTCATGGCGTGTCCCTATCCAAGTCTATGTCTCCCAAGACTGATGCAGAGATTGCGGTGATGACAAGCATTCCTTATGCATCTGCGATTGGTAGCATCATGTATGAGATGATATCTACACGTCCTGATGTGGCTTTCGCACTAAGTGTAGTGAGTAGATATTAATCAAACCCTGGTCTTCCACATTGGAAAGCTGTGAAAGACATCCTCAAGTATTTGAGAAGGACCAATAAGTTGTTCTTGGTCAATGGGGGCGGAGAACTGAAATTGAAGGCTATACCGACTCTAGCTTCCAAAGCAATATCGATGACTCGAAGTCAACCTCTGGGTTCGTATTCATGCTCAATGGTGTTGCTGTCTCTTAGAAGAGTTTCAAGCAAGACAGTACAGCAGATTCCACTACTGAGGCCAAATACATTGCAGCATCAGCTGCAGCAAAGGAGGCTGTTTGGATAAGGAATTTTGTCCAAGAGTTGGGCGTAATTCCTAATGGAGTTGCTCCTTTTCCGGTGTTTTGTGATAACACGGGAGCCATTGCTCAAGCAAAGGATCCGAGGTCTCATCAGAAGTCCAAAAACGTATTGAGAAAGTACCACATCCTCCGAGAGATTGTGGAAAGAGGAGAAGTGTCGATTGACAAAGTCGGCTCCGCATGTAATGTTGTTGATCCGCTAACTAAGCCTTTACCTGGACCATTATTCGAGAAGCATCGCGAATCGATGGGTTTAAACCATATAAGTAGTTGGCTCTAGTGCAAGTGGGAGATTGTTAGAGTAGGTTCCACGTCGAGCCAAGTGTTGGCCGAGTGTTCACAATGAAACTCTATGTATAAACAATCTTTATTTTAATAATATTTGAAATTATTGTTTTGGCACTTCTTTATCTGTATACACATGCTAGTTGCATAGATTAAGTCCTTGAATATAAAAATAGTAGAAAGAATATGAGATGCTCATATGATGAGTATCATGAAACTCATATTTGCAATACTGTATATTCTAAACAGTTTCTAGTCGATTCAGCCGCCGCTAAGAATGATATAGGCCGCTCGAGTTTGAGAGTATTATCTGCGATGTGAGTACCATGTTTCATTGGTAGAGGACATTGTGATGTCCGAGCATGCAGATAGGTGCTCTTTGTAGAGTGCACTAAACAACCCTCCATAAAGGACTTTCCAAGTGTGTAATATCCAAGCTTGGTGATCGGTACGATTTAAGAGTTAATATGTTTATTGACTCCTTGGTTAAGTTTAAATATAGTTTTGATGTTAAGAGTTGAGAATTATGATTTATGGTATTGTGTTTATAGAAGATGTGTGGTGATACTGTAGTGTCGTTGCGATTAAATTCATGATAATTTGTATATTGAGCCAATTGGCATGAGGATTATTGGAGTGGTTAGAGAAGACATAGAGGTGTAACTTTCATGTTTTGAGTTTTGTTCAAATCATTGTGGGAGACAAGCCAAAAGCGCCCCGAAGTTTGTCGTGTGTGTCGTCGTTCCTCCAGTAACACATGTTGGTAGATTGAGCATAACTTTTTACTCAGACCTTTAAATGACATGAGGTTAATTGGAGAAGCAAGCCAAGACATAGAGCTACAACTTTCATGTTTACCACTTTTCCAAATTATGGCGGGAAGAGGCGTTTCGGAGGGGATCTTTGAGGCGGCTGTGTGCAAAGCGGCGCCCGAGCGGTAAGCAATGACCGCCCGAGCGCCACTGATTCTGAAAGTTTGGTATCGGACAGTATGGTCCATGCCCGAGCGGTAATTTATGACCGCCCGAGCGCCCAGCACAGTACAAAAAACATGTTTTCGAGATTTAAGTGATATAATACATGAGTTGGTCTCATTTTCTCTCATTTCTCTCCATTCACTCGGTTCTTTCTCTCAAGGGGAGGTTAGGGTTTCATTTCCTATCTTTGATTCAAGCTTGTTGTTGGATTGTGGTGGTGAAACAAGGTTCTTGTGGGTTTAAGAAGCTAAGGTAAGCTTGTGGCTTTGTTTATTCTTGGATTATGATGTTGGGAAATCTTGGGTTTGTTGATGGTGTTGGTTTTATAGATTTAATGATATGGTTGTTTGATTATTGGGTTATTGATGGTGCAATATATGGTTTATTGTTGTAGGAATTCAACCAAGAGTTTAGAATCAAGGTTTCCAAGTGTAGCAATTGGGATTTCATTTATTGTGCTCACATGATAATATATGTATTGTGTTTCAATGGTTTTAACATGTTATTCCCTTCCATTTGATTCATGCTATGTATTAATACACTTTGTTGTATATTAGAGGCATTTTTGTCTCAATTATTTTAAAGGTAATACAAAAGAGAATAGAGTCTTCAAAGTGTTTGTTTTAATGCCAAAGAGAGAATTCAAATGATTTATTGGATTGATAGATACATAGTTAGAGATTGCATGCAATTAGTTGATCAACGACCATAGGCTTATATTCCGACAGAGTAATCGATTTATATCGATGGGATATAGGTACAGAGACAGAGATACTATATAGATATCAATCCATCATAGAAAAGAGAAATACCATTGTTATTGTTATTCATTCTATTATATTCATGTTTCAGAGTTGATGGTATTTAATGTTTTTAAAGCCATGTTTTACAGAGTATGATATGTATTCATTGCTATGTAAGAGTTCCACTTACTGAGTTTTATACTCATTTCAGTTATTTCATGTGATGCAGATAAGAGTGACGGGCCAGGATGTTGACTGGAGCCGAGGTCATATGCATAGTAGATGGAAGGAAGAAGGCTATTTTGTTAGAACATTTGGACATGATCAAAATGACATTTTGTATTTTGATGCAACGCTCATTTGATCATGTATATATTTTTGATTATATATTGAAATGTATTTTAAATCCTTCTTTCCTACAAGAAAAATTTTAAATTCCGCTGTTACTTTATGAAATCGGGTCAATGCGTTACATTTAGTGGTATCAGAGCAACGTTCTTCGGACCAATGCATATGACTTCGTCTACTTTCAACAGTCCGGGTATGTCTTCTTCTACATCTATGTATTGTTATTGGTTGATATGTATTATGTGAGCACATTGTAGGATTTAATGCCTCCTAAGAGAAAAGCCTCAGAGGGTGAGGATTGCCCCTCATCGAGAGTTGTCGACGAGTTCGGCAAATTATTGAAAGAGCAAGCCAAGGTTCATAGTGAACAGATTCAACAGTTGCTCCGTTTGCAAGATACAGGTCAAGGTAGAGGCCAAGTGAGAGGCCAAGTGGTTCAAGCACTTGGAACTGATGGGATCTTTACTGCTTTTAAGAGAATAGATCCGCCTGAGTTTGCAGGAAGCACTGATCCATTGGTGGCAGTAGAGTGAATCAAATCACTTGAGGCGATATTTGATCATCTCAAGTATGAAGATAAGGAAAAAGTTGGTTGTGCAGTATTCATGCTAGTTAAAGCTGCACGTATTTGGTGGAATGCTACCAAGGTAGGTGTTGATGTTCCGGCATTAAAGTGGCAAGATTTCACGGATCTTTTCTATGACAAGTGCTTCCCAGATGCACTTCGAGCTAGGAAGGTGACTGAATTTTTAGAACTTCGTCAAAGAAGTATGAATGTTGACGAGTACATTTTGAAGTTCGAGGAGGGTTGTCTGTTTGCCCCATATATTGCCTCCAATGACAAAGACAAGGGTGCTCATTTTATTAGAGGACTTCGAGCAGGAATCAGAAGGGACATAAATATGTCTAAGGCGGTGACATTTAAAGAGATTGTGGCTAAAGCATTGATAGCCGAGCAAGAGGAAAAGGATATTGCTAGAGAGAGACAAGCGAGGCAGCAGGCTATTGCTCAAAGAAGTCAAGGTTCGAGGCAAAGAGGAAAAGGCAGTTACAAGGGGAAAGGCAAGATAGAGCCGAGTTCTAAAGCACCGACAGTTCCATCTGATCCAGAGAAGCCGTTGTGTCCCAAGTGTAGTAGGCATCATAGGGGAGAGTGCAGATTTGGTACTCATACTTGCTACCGTTGTGGCACTGCAGGCCATATAGCCAAGGATTTTCCGAGAGGCTCGAGTAAAGAGAAGGTGCAGGGTCGCATCTTCACCATGACGAAAGAAGGTATAAACCCTGATTCTTCTGTGATCTCTAGCACTATCTTAATTTCAGGCAGAGTAGCTACGACATTGATTGATACAGGTGCTACTCATTCTTTTATGTCTGAACTATTTTTGAGATCTTTGGGTTTAGTTCCTTCTATTCTTCCCCTCCAGTTTAATGTTGTATTGCCTTCGGGAGATGTGTTGTGCCCGACGTCTATTGTGTATGCGTGTTCTGTTCAAATCGATGGGCGAGTGGTTTATGCCGATTTGATTGTTATTTCGATGGTTGCGTTTGATATTATACTTGGCATGGATTGGCTATCAACTTACCGTGCAGTGATTGATTGCGTTGCTAAGACGGTGAAATTTGCAGATGATGGAAATAAGGAAGGTATGCTCGCCAGTGCAGGTACTTCGCTGGTCCTTCCTTTTATTTCGTGTCTTGAGGCTAAGAAGTTGTTGTTTAGAGGTTGTGATGGATTTTTGGCTTCGATTGTTGATACGGATAGAATTGTGAAGTTGAATATTGATGATATTGATGTTGTGAGAGAGTTCTCTGATGTATTTGAGGATGATGTGCCGGGTTTACCGCCGGACAGAGATGTAGAGTTTGTGATTGATCTAGTTCCGGGTACGGTTCCTATTTCTAAGGCTCCGTTACAGAACGGCCCCTACAGAGATGAAAGAGTTGAAGACGCAATTGCAGGATCTAATGGATGAAGGTTGATTCGGCCGAGTTATTCGCCTTGGGGAGCTCCGGTTCTTTTCGTCAAAAAGAAAGACGGGTCTTTGCGGCTTTGCATTGATTATAGAGAGATCAACAAAGTGACTATCAAGAATAAATATTCGTCGCAGCGAATAGACGATTTTTTTGATCAACTGCAGGGGGCTACCGTGTTTTCGAAGATCGATCTGCGATCTAGTTAATATAAGTTGAAGGTTAGGGAGTCTGATATCCCTAAGACGGCGTTTTGGACCAGATACGGTCATTACGAATTTCTTGTGATGTCGTTTGTTATGACTAATGCTCCTTCAATCTTCATGGATCTTATGAACCAGGTGTTCAAGCCGTATTTGGATAGCTTTGTCATTGTTTTCATCGATGATATATTGATTTATTCCAAGACCAGAGAGCTTCATGCAGAGCACCTCAGAGTCGTTCTTCAATTTTTGAGGGAGAAGAGGTTGTATGCTAAGTTGAAGAAATGTGAGTTCTGGTTAGAGCAGATTTCTTTCTTAGGCAATGTTGCCTCAAAGGATGGGCTAGCTGTTGATCCAGCGAAAATAGAGGCGATACAGAAGTGGCCTATCGCTACCACTGTATCAGAGGTACGCAGTTTTCTGGGTTTGGCGGGTTATTATCGTCGTTTTATTTCAGATTTTTCCAAAATTGCCCTGCCATTAACCAATTTGACGAGGAAGACTGTGAAGTTTGAGTGGTCCAATGAATGCCAAAGAGGATTCCAGGAGTTGAAAGATAAGTTGACGACAGCTCCGGTACTTGCATTGCCCAGTGGTTCAGAGGACTTTGTTGTTTTTACCGATGAGTCGAAGAAGGGTCTTGGTGCAGTGCTGATGCAACGTGGAAAGGTTATAGCTTACACTTCTCGTCAATTGAAAGACTACGAGAAAAATTATTCTACGCATGACCTGGAACTGGCAGCTGTAGTTTTCGCCCTGAAAATCTGGAGACACTATTTATATGGCGAAAAATGTGAAATTTTCACGGACCACAAGAATTTAAGGTATTTGTTTTCCCAGAAAGAACTCAATATGCGGCAGAGACGGTGGTTAGTTGATGGTTGTTTGAAAGAACTCAATATGCTGCAGAGCCATTGCTCAAGCAAAGGAGCCGAGGTCTCATCAGAAGTTCAAACACATATTGAGAAAGTACCACATCCTCCGAGAGATTGTGGAAAGAGGAGAAGCGTCGATTGACAAAGTCGGCTCCACATATAATGTTGCGGATCCGCTAACTAAGCCTTTACCTGGACCATTATTCGAGAAGCATCGCGAATCGATGGGTTTAAAGCATATGGGTAGTTGGCTCTAGTGCAAGTGGGAGATTGTTAGAGTAGGTTCCACGTCGAGCCAAGTGTTGGCCGAGTGTTCACAATGAAACTCTATGTATAAACAGTTTTTATTTTAATAATATTTGAAATTATTGTTTTGGCACTTCTTTATCAGTTTACCCATGCTAGTTGCATAAATAAAGTATTTGAATATACAAATAGTTGAAAGAATATGAGATGCTCATATGATGAGTATCATGAAACTCATATTTGGAATACTGTATATTCTAAATTATAAAGTTGGCCAAATAAATAATGTATTTGGAAATTGTGATTTTCATAAACATTATTATGGACTAAATTAAATTAATTCAAGTGTTGAATTAATTAAACACTAGTGGAACTAGTAGAGTCCAAATAATTAAATTAATTCAAGTATTGGATTGATTGAATAACATTGGGCCTTGTAGAGCCCAATTAAAAATAATTATTAAACTAGTGGGCTTGAGTAAAATCAAGTAAAGGTTAAATGATCTCAAATGAGTTTGAGATATTTAAATAAAAGTCCATGGGCTTTATTAAATAGAAATGCACACATGGGAGGTGAAGTGTTGGGAGACTACTTTTTCAATAATCAAGGCTTGGCATGCTAAAAGTGCTTTTAGCTTTTTACACAACCAAGACAAATCATCCTCCCCTTCACTCTATCTCACCTTGGCTGAAATTTTGGGCATTCATTCTCTCCAATTTTCTTTCTTCAATTGTTGAGAAAGAACATACTTCTCAAAAGAAAAATCCTTTTATTTGTTTTGCCACTCAAGAGCTAAGGTGTTTACACCTTAGTTGGAGCCATCATCAATCTCAAGAGATTGATAGGTAAAAATCTTAAAAACACCTTATGAATGTCATTTCGTGTTATAGTATTTGCTACACATTATAGGCTTAAGGTGTTATTATTTCTTGCTCAAAAATTATTTTGAAACTTCCGTTGCTAATACGAGCACCTTAATCGATCCCCTTTCACTGATACCACTCTAAAATGTCACATCCTTACTCTATACTTAGCAAAATTACCATAATCAAAATAAGGTTTTAATGATATAACAATAGTATGAAGCAAATCAAACAATGGGCATCACTTTGACAGTTTATAAAAAATTTTGACATGGTGTCCCTACATTTTGTTTAAACCAAAAACTCAAGCAATGCAATATATACAACAACATCAACTATATTTTCATACACAACTATGCATCATATTGTTATACAATTACATATTCTCACATACATGCATACTTTTTATCATCATAAACATAATATGAAACTTGTTTCAACCCTAACATTACACTCATTATAATACATATGCGGAAACTATACAATAATAAGTCCCGGTTCTTGTCGAGGTGAAACACGTCACAAGCATCCATTGGCGAACCGGCGTCCTATGCATCTTCACTACCTGATCCTGTAATACATGAGCTACATGAGTTTATAAAACTCAATAAGTTGGCACTTGTACGTATCAATATGCGTCGAAGGAACATACATATCAAGTCGTGACAACAATGAATCTTTAAACCATGTCATATCATAGCATATATCCATGTTCATTGTTGTACTTGAGCCTCATTAGTTGACCTGTACAACCGTGCTTGCTTTATTATATGGGTACTACTGTGTTGGACATCAGGGAGCAACCTTTGGCTACCCCACGCCCCATGATCATATATTGGCCAATAGGTTTGGTGGACTTAAAACCACCCATGATGTCAACAAGCTCTATATCATGCAAAAATCAGTCTTTTTCCTTTCATGTTCATGTTCATGTTCATTACATAGCACCCATCATCAATATTCATGAGGTTCTTACATATTTAATACATAACAATGGAATATGGTGCTATATTTTCATCAAGAAAATACTAACAATGTACATATAGCAATAATCAATGTGAAGTATTTGAAATCATAATATTACTCATGTATTAATTCAAGAACATGCCAACTTATTGTCCAAGTGTATGAATACTGGTTTGAGACGATGTTTCTCGCTTCTATGATGTCAAATACATCAATAAACCAATCACTATGTATATACTAGGTGAAAATCACTCCTTTATTGCCCTCTACATGTATAACAAATAAAAGAGAACAAAACTTACACCCTTAGAAAGTTCTTGTGATGGATAACTTAATTCTAACTTCAAAATGATGAAAGGAATGAAGAAGAAAGAATTTGGAGGAAGTTTTCTAGGTTTTCTTTCTAGTTTATGCTATTAGAGAAGGTGAGAATGGTGGAAAGTGCTTAAAAAAGTCGATACTTATCTTTTTATACATCAGGCAGCACCCGGGTGGACATATTTTACCACCCGGGCGGACATTTACATCGGCCCGGGCGCGCAAGTTTCGGCTCTGCACACTGTTTCATCTCAAATCGCTCCAAAACGTTTCTTCCTTTCATAATCTGAAAACGTGGTAAACATGAAAGTTGTAGCCCTATATCTTGGCTTGAATCGCCAACTAGTTTTATGTCATTTGGAGGTCTGAGGAAAAAGTTATGCTTATTCTCCCAACATGTGTCATTGAAGGAATGAAGATACACACAACACACTTCGGGGCACTTTTGGCTTGTCTTCCACATTGATTTGGACAAAATCCAAAACATAAAAGTTGTAGAATTATATCTTAGCTTTTGAATGGTTGTAACCTCACACAATTTAGATAAATATTCTAATCATTGTGCTAAAACCCGTAAGAATTATCATATTTTCATCTCATTTCCTACCAATTTCATTACGCTACTTCGACCTACACATCTTACTATCACTATTTAGACACATATTGATTCTCAATACACAATAGAAAATACAAAAATCATGTTCAATCTCAATATTGATACCTCAATTATCACGTGAAATCTAATGAGCTAAATAACTACATAATAAACGACATAACCGCATTATTATCATTTGTACGAGTAACCGAGAATTACACTTACTGATGCGAACACGGATGTGCACGTCCCAAGGAAAGCATGGTATCCCTTAGAGTTACCTGTGGGACCAATCACGAGGGGACGACTGAAGAAGTTTAAAGAGGCGTTACATGGGTTTATGAGCAAGGAAGAAGGACTTACAAGCAAGGTGCAAAGTGCTGAAGGGTTCATGATGCATGGGAATAAGTTTGGGAGCCAAATGAACATTATTCAGGTGATAAATGAAGAGGAGTCCAGCAGCTTCGGCGCCCGAGCGCCACACTTACTGTCCAAGGAGAAAATTTCCAGAACCCTCGGCGCCCGAGCGGTCACATTCTACCGCCCGAGCGCGAATAGTCCAGAGCTTTCGGCGCTCGAGCGGTCAAATTATACCGCCCGAGCGCGAGTCATATTCGGGAAATTATTTGTTTCTTTCTTTAGAGTTTTAATTATCTTGGTAACTAGATTTGATATCTTTTGATATGTAAACCTATGATGAACGAAATTTGAAGGCACTTTTCAGAATATTATTATTGAGTTATCAAAGTTTTGAGTTTTCTCTCAACTTTTTCAAGGCTTTAACTTTGTTTTCAAAAATCAAACTTATCAAAGTTTTTAACTTTGTGGCGTTTGTCGATCGTGCTTGTGCGGTTTGTCTTAGACTTGTTCTTTGAAGGTTCGTCATAATTTTCGATTGTTTATCTCGTGATTATTTGTTGCTAAACTTTTCATAGTTTAGAGGTGAAAATCACAACACACACACTTGATTCAAAAGACCAGGACAACACGAATTCCATGTTCGATATTAAATTGAGGGTGCGATTCATATTTAATCGTGTTTGCTTTTATTCGTACGTGGATTCACATCATTTGGTATCAGAGCTTAGGCTCATTGAATTCAAGTAAGTTTTTCCTTCAGATCTAATTATTCTTTAGTTCCGCTTTCAGATCTGATTTGTTCTATTATTCTTCGTCGTTTGTGAATCTGTGATACACGAAACTTCGTGTCTTATTTTTCTCTGAATTTTCGGAATTTTCAGAGCAGGAAACAAAAAAAAAATTTAATAAATAAATAAATTAAAAAAAAAAGAGTACCAAAAATCCGAAAATTTGCCAATAATTCTTTTTGATATTTTGTTCTATTCCTTTTTGTGAGACATATAGAAGTGTCTCACACAGTCAAAAAAAAAATATATATATCTTCAACTTGCTTGTCTACGCAGTCCACGTGAGTCGATCGCATTTGTTCACGAGTTTGAACTTGATTGTTTGATAGACGAATACAAAACTTGAGCACCCTTTAGAGAGAGACATCAAATTCGAGTGGAAACATTTGAGTGTGAGTGTTATTTCTTTGGAGTGACTAGTGATTATTTGTTGTGAGTAAAAAAAATACGAGAGGAGAGACGAGTGAATTTCTTTGGAGTGATCGTGAGAATTTGGATGAGGAATATTTTTTTTTTCTACTAACGTTTTCTTGCAGGTACAAATCTGAAATTAAATGGAGAAGGAGGTAGGAGATAATTCGAACCCGGGGTTATCTAAGTTTCGAATGGAGGCGTTGTTTGGGCATTTTAGTAGGATGTTGAAGGTTGAGATGGAGCCGTTACATGAGCAGTTGGATAGGCTTGAGGTTTGTATGAGTGAAAAAAAATCAAATTCTAAAAATATGGGTAGAGAAGAAGAAGAGGGAGAGTTTGATTTTGGAGGAGAAGATGAGAGCCAAAATGATAATTGGGGTAGGAATGGAAGAGGTAGAGGAATTGGTAGAGGTAGAAGAGAAGTCGTTCGGGGTAGATATGATGGAAATAGGGAAGATGGTAATATGGGTAGTATTAAGATGAAAATCCCTTCGTTCTATGGGAAATCTAATCCGGAGGCATATTTAGGGTGGGAAAAGAGGGTAGAGTTTGTGTTTGAGTGTCACCACTATTCCGAACAAAAGAAGGTGAGGTTGGCGGTTGTTGAATTTTTAGACTATGCTCTCATTTGGTGGGATCAATTAGTGACCACTAGGAGGAGGTACAATGAGAGGCCCATAAAAACTTGGGATGAGATGAAGAGTGTGATGAGAAAAAGGTTTGTGCCCAACCACTACTATAGGGAGATGTTTAAGAGGCTACAAACTTTAAGGCAAGGGGTGAAGAGTGTTGAGGACTACTATAAGGAGATGGAAGTAGTCATGATTAGGGCTAATATTGAGGAAGATAATGAGGCGACGATGGCTCGTTTTCTTTGTGGTTTGAACAGGGAAATCCAAGATCAAGTTGAGCTTCGGCACTACTTGGATCTAGACGAAATGGTGCAAATGGCCATAAAAGTGGAGCAACAACTCAAAAGGCGTGGAGTTGGCCGCACCAATCAAACCGGAGGTTCATCATCTTCATGGCGATCAAATGTGGTGAAGCGTGAGGAGAATAAGGTGGTGAGCAAGCCCAAATTTGAGACCAAACAAGAGGCACCTAAGCAAGGAGTGCAAGGTAAATCTGAAACTCCTTCTAATCGATCTAGAGATACTAAATGTTTTAGGTGTCAAGGGTTGGGTCATATTTCTAGTGAATGTCCTAATAAGAGGGTGATGATCTTGAATGACTATGGTGAGTATGAATCTCATAGTGAGGGTGATGATGATGATGAGATGCCTGCATTAGAGGATCCTGACGAGGGTTATGAGGCGGTTGTTGGAGAAGCACTAGTGACTAGGCGTATCATGAGTGCCCAAGTCAAGGAGGAGGAGACTAACCAAAGGGAAAACTTATTCCATACTAGATGTTTTGTAAATCAAAAGGTTTGCAATTTAATCATAGATGGGGGGAGTTGTACTAATGTGGCTAGTTGTGAGATGGTAGAGAAATTGGGTTTACCTACATTAAAGCACCCTCAACCATATAGGCTTCAATGGTTGAATGATTGTGCGGAAGTGAAGGTGACAAAACAAGTGCTAGTGCCTTTTTCTATTGGGAAGTATGTGGATGAGGTCTTGTGTGATGTGGTACCTATGCATGCTTGCCATATCTTGTTGGGTAGACCTTGGCAATATGATAGGCGAGTGACACATGATGGGTTCAAGAACAAGTACTCATTTGTGTTGAAAAAGGAGTCCATTGTTTTACTTCCTTTGTCCCCAAAGCAAGTGTTGGAGGACCAATTGAAAAAAAAGAGGAGAGATGAGGCCGAAAAAAAGAGTGAATTAAAAAGTGAGATGGCCTTTGAAGATAAAAATGAAATGGCTGAAAAAAAGAGTGACAAAAAAAGTGAGATAGCCATACAAAAGAAAAAGGAGAGGAAAGAAAATGAGGGAAAAGAAAATGAGAGGAAAGAGGCCAAAAAGAAAACATACATGGCCCAAAAAAGTGAGTTGAAGCAATTGATGCACACACGTGAACCACTTGTGTTGATTCTTTATAAAGAGATCCTCTTTAACACAAGTGATATAGCCGGGTCCCTTCCGAGCATTGTTGTTTCACTTTTGCAGGAATTTGATGATATATTTCCGGAGGAGCTACCTCAAGGGCTACCACCATTGAGGGGGATTGAGCACCAAATTGATTTGGTGCCCGGGAGTGCATTACCAAATCGTCCGGCTTATAGGAGCAATCCGGAGGAGGCTAAGGAGCTTCAACGACAGGTAAGTGAGTTGTTAGATATGGGTTTTGTGCGTGAGTCCATGTCCCCTTGTGCTGTGCCTGTTTTGTTAGTTCCTAAGAAAGATGGTTCATGGCGTATGTGTGTGGATTGTAGGGCAATCAATAACATCACCATTAAGTATAGGCATCCCATACCTAGACTAGATGATATGTTAGATGAATTGCATGGTGCTTGTATCTTTAGCAAAATTGATTTGAAAAGTGGTTATCACCAAATTAGGATGAGGGAAGGTGATGAGTGGAAAACTGCTTTTAAAACCAAGTACGGGTTGTATGAGTGGATGGTGATGCCATTTGGCTTAACTAACGCTCCTAGCACCTTTATGAGGTTAATGAACCATGTCTTGCGTGCATACATAGGGAAATTTGTTGTTGTTTACTTTGATGATATCCTAGTATATAGCAAAGACTTGGATGAGCATGTTGATCACTTGAAACTTGTGCTAATCACACTAAGGGCTGAAAATCTATATGCTAACCTAAAGAAATGTGATTTTTGTACAAGCAAACTTGTCTTCCTTGGTTTTGTGGTAAGCTCACAGGGGATACAAGTGGATGAGGACAAGGTAAGTGCTATTCGAGATTGGCCATCGCCTACTACTGTTGGTCAAGTCCGAAGTTTTCATGGACTTGCAAGCTTCTATAGGAGGTTTGTAAAGGATTTTAGCACATTGGCAGCACCCATGACAGCGGTGATCAAGAAGAACGTTCCATTCCATTGGGGCGAGGAGCAAGAGAAGTCTTTTAATACTATTAAGCAAAAATTAATTAATGCTCCTTTACTTGTTTTGCCTGACTTTGCTAATACGTTTGAAATTGAATGTGATGCTTCAGGCGTAGGTATCGGCGGAGTTTTGATGCAAGGGGGACGGCCCGTGGCGTACTTTAGCGAGAAACTCAATGGAGCCGCCCTGAACTATCCCACGTATGATAAGGAGTTCTACGCACTTGTGAGGACTCTAGAGACGTGGCAGCACTACTTAAGGCCTAAGGAGTTTGTGATTCATACGGATCATGAGTCTCTAAAGCACCTTAAGGGGCAACAAAAGCTGAACAAGCGGCATGCCAAGTGGGTGGCATTCATAGAGACATTCCCCTACATAATCAAGTACAAACAAGGTAAGGAAAATGTAGTGGCCGACGCACTATCACGAAGGTACATACTTTTCTCTACCTTGGAGTCTAAGATATTGGGGTTTGAGCATGTCAAGGAGTTGTATGTGCTAGATGAGGATTTTAAGAGTGTGTTTGAAACATGTATGCATGGTCCACATGACAAATTTTATTTGCATCATGGTTTCTTGTTTAGAGAAGATAGGTTGTGCATCCCTAAATCATCAATTCGCGAATTACTTGTTAGGGAGGCACATGGGGGTGGTTTGATGGGACACTTTGGTGTGGCAAAAACTTTAAGTGCATTGCATGAACATTTCTATTGGCCACACATGAAGCGTGATGTTGAGCGTGTTTGTGATAAGTGCATAACTTGTAGACAAGCTAAGTCTAGGACACAACCACATGGATTGTATACACCACTTCCTGTTCCTAGTGAGCCTTGGGTTGACATTTCTATGGACTTTGTTTTGGGGTTGCCTAGGACTAAGAAGGGGAGGGATTCAATATTTGTTGTTGTTGATAGATTCTCTAAGATGGCACATTTCATTGCTTGTCACAAAACTGATGATGCTTCAAACATTGCGGATGTGTTCTTTAGAGAAGTCGTTAGGTTGCATGGCATGCCTAGGACTATTGTTTCTGATCGCGATGTTAAATTCTTGAGTTACTTTTGGAAGACTTTATGGGCTAAACTTGGCACAAAATTGTTGTTTTCTACTACTTGTCATCCTCAAACGGATGGGCAAACTGAAGTTGTCAATAGGACATTAGGAACACTTTTGCGTGCTATTCTTAAAAAGAACTTGAAGAATTGGGAAAATTGTTTGCCATTTGTTGAGTTTGCTTATAATAGTTGCGTGCAGCTGCGGTTTTCTCTCAACTTTTGCGTGCTATTCTTAAAAAGAACTTGAAGAATAGGCACTTTTTAGAATATTATTATTGAGTTATTAAAGTTTGGAGTTTTCTCTCAACTTTTTCAAGGCTTTAGCTTTGTTTTCAAAAATCAAACTTATCAAAGTTTTTAACTTTGTGGCGTTTGTCGATCGTGCTTGTGTGGATTGTCTTAGACTTGTTCTTTAAAGGTTCGTCATAATTTTCGATTGTTTTTATTCATGATTATTTGTTGCTAAACTTTTCATAGTTTAGAGGTGAAAATCACAACACACACACTTGATTCAAAAGATCGGGACAACACGAATTCCTTGTTCGATATTAAATTGAGGGCGCGATTCATATTTAATCGTGTTTGCTTTTATTCGTACGTGGATTCACATCACTTACACTCGAGCATGAGAAATCCAGAGCCTGCACTGACCCGAGCTGTAATATCCAAGCCTGGTGAACGGTACGGTTTAAGATTTTGTATGTTTATGGATTATATGGTTAAGATTAAGTTTGATTTAGATGTTAAGAGTTGTGATTATTGGTCATAGTATTGTTGGTTATTATTGTTTTGTGGTATTGTTGATTTTAGTTGATGGGTAGTTGTGTTGTATCAGCGTTGCGATTCGATTTCAGTTGCATAGAGTTGTTTTGGCCGAGACCAGACCGCACCCGCGGTGATTTGAGCAGCGCACCCGCGGTCTTTATTGCAGAATTTGTTGAATTGCCGAAGAGACACCACACCCGCGGTGATTTGTGCAGCGCACCCGCGGTCATCATTTTCAGAAATTTGGTTGAGGTGCCGAAGGCACACCGCACCCGCGGTGAGGTATGTAGCGCACCCGCGGTGCATGAACAGTAGAAGCGTGTTTTCGAGATTTAAGTGATATAATGCAAGAGTTGGTTCATTTTTCTCATTTCTTATCCCATTTTCTCGGTTCTTTCTCTCAAGGGGAGGTTAGGGTTTCATTTCCTTTCTTTGATTCAAGCTACTTGTTGGATTATTGAAGTGTGATCAAGGTTCTTATGGGTTCAAGGAGCTAAGGTAAGCTTGTGGTATAGTTTATTCTTAGTTTTGGTGTTGGGAGAAATCATGGGTTTGTTGATGGTGTTGGTTTTATGGATTTAATGGTAAGAGTTTGTGATTATTGGGTTATTGAGGGTGCAAATTATGGTTTATTGTTGTAGGTTGTGTACCAAGGGTATAGATTCAAGGTTCCAAGTGTTCCTTGTGCTCACATGATAATATATGTATTGTGTTTCAATGGTTTTAAAGTGTTATTCCCTTCCATTTGATTCATGCTATGTATTAATACACCTTGTTGTATATTAGAGACATTCTTATGTCTCAATTATGTTAAAGGGAATACAAAAGAAAATAGAGACTTCAAAGTGTTTGTTTTAATGCCAAAGAGAGAATTCAAATGTTTTATTGGATTGATAGATACATAGTCAGAGATTGCATGCAATTAGTTGATCAACGACCACAGGCTTATATCCCTCAAAGTTATCGATGTATATCGATGGGATATAGGTACAGAGACAGAGTTACTATATAGATATCAATCCAACAGAGAAAAGAGAAATACCATCGTTATTGTTATTCATTCTATGATATTCATGTTTCAGAGTTGATGGTATTTAATGTTTTCAAAGCCATGTTTTCAGAGTGTGATATGTACATTGCTATGTAAGAGTTCCACTTGCTGAGTTTTATACTCATTTCAGTTATTTCATGTGATGCAGATAAGAGCGACGAGCCGGGATGTTGATTGAGGCCGGAGTCATATGCATATAGAGATGGAGGAAGGAAAGATTATTTTGATAGCATTTTGGACATGATCATAAAAATGATATTTTGTTTTTTTGTTGTATCATTTGATTGATCATGTGTCTACTTTTGACTATATGGAAATGTATTTTAAACCTTCTTTCCTTCAAGAAAAATTTTAAATTCCGCTGTTATTTTATGAAATCGGGTCAGAGGGTTACATTTAGTGGTATCAGAGCACCGTTCTTCGGACCAATGCATATGACTTCGTCTACTTTCAACAGTCCGGGTATGTCTTCTTCTACATCTAATTATTGTTATTGGTTGATATGTATTATGTGAGCACATTGTAGGAGTATGCCTCCTAAGAGAAAGGCTTCAGAGGGTGAGGATAGTTCTTCCTCTAGAGTTGTCGATGAGTTCGGCAAGCTACTGAAAGAGCAAGCTAAGGTCCATAGTGAGCAGATCCAACAGTTGTTACGTTTGCAAGGAACAGGCCAAGGTAGAGGTCAAGGGAGAGGCCAAGTGGCTCAGGCAGTTGGGACCGATGGGATCTTTACTGCTTTCAAGAGAATGGATCCGCCGGAATTTGCAGGAAGCACTGATCCATTGGTGGCTGTAGAGTGGGTCAAAGCTCTTGAGGCGATTTTCGATCATCTCAACTATGAAGATAAGGACAGAATCAGTTGTGCAGTGTTCATGTTAGTCAAAGCTGCACGCATTTGGTGGAATGCTACCAAGGTAAGTGTTGATGTTCCAGCATTGAAGTGGCAAGAGTTCACTGATCTTTTCTATGACAAGTATTTCCCAGATGCACTTCGAGCTCGGAAGGTGACTGAGTTTTTAGAGCTTCGTCAAGGAGGTATGAATGTTGATGAGTATATTCTGAAGTCTGAAGAGGGCTGTCTGTTTGCTCCGTATATTGCCTCCAATGACAAAGACAAGGGTGATCATTTCATTAGAGGCCTTCGAGCAGAAATCAGAAGGGACATCAATATGTCGAAGGCGGTGACATTCAAAGAGATTGTGTCTAAGGCTTTGTTGGCCGAGCAAGATGAGAAAGACATTGCCAGAGAGAGACAGGCGAGACAGCAGTTTGTTGCTCAAAGAGGTCAAGGTTCGAGCCAAAGAGGAAAATGCAGTTACAATGGGAAAGGCAAGATAGAGCTGAGTTCTAAAGCACCGCCAGTTCCATCTGATCCAGAGAAGCCGGTGTGTCCCAAGTGTAGTAGGCATCATAGGGGCGAGTGCAGATTTGGTACTCATACTTGTTACCGTTGTAGCACTGCAGGCCATATAGCCAAGGATTGTCCAAGAGGCTCGAGTAAAGAGAAGGTGCAGGGTCGCATCTTTACCATGACAAAAGAAGGTATAAACCATGATTCTTCTGTTATCTTTAGCACTATTTTAATTTCAGGCAGAGTAGCTATGACATTGATTGATACAGGTGCTACTCAATTTTTTGTGTCTGAACTATTTTTGAGATCTTTGGGTATAGTTCCTTCTGTTATTCCTCTCCAGTTTAATGTTGTTTTGCCTTCGGGGGATGTGTTGTGCCCAACAGCTATTGTGGATGTGTGCTCTGTTCAAATTGATGGGCGACTTGTTTATGCCGACTTGATTGTTATTCCGGTGGATGCGTTTGATATTATACTTGTCTTGGATTGGCTATCAACCTATCGTGCAGTGATTGATTGCATTGCTAAGACGGTGAAATTTTGCAGATGATTGCAATAGGGAAGGTTTGTTCGCCAGTGCAGGTACTTCGCTGATCCTTCCTTTTATTTCGTGGCTTGAGGCGAAGGAGTTGTTGTTTAGAGGTTGTGATGGGTTTTTGGCTTTGATTGTGGATATGGATAGAATTGTGAAGTTAAATATTGATGATATTGATGTTGTGAGAGAGTTCTCTGATGTATTTGAGGATGATGTGCCGGGTTTACCGCCGGACAGAGATGTAGAGTTTGTGATTGATCTTCTTCCGGGTACGGTTCCTATTTCTAAGGCTCCGTACAGAATGGCCCCTTCAGAGATGAAAGAGTTGAAGACGCAATTTCAGGATCTATTGGATAAAGGTTTTATTCGGCCGAGTTCTTCGCCTTGGGGAGCTCCGGTTCTTTTCGTCAAGAAGAAAGATGGGTCGTTGCGGCTGTGTATTGATTATAGAGAGATCAACAAAGTGACGATTAAGAATAAGTATCCGTTGCCACGGATAGATGACCTTTTTGACCAACTGCAGGGGGCTACGGTGTTCTCGAAAATTGATTTGCGATCTGGCTATTATAAGTTGAAGGTTAGGGAGTCTGATATCCCTAAGACGGCGTTCCGGACCAGGTACGGTCACTATGAATTTCTTGTGATGTCTTTTGGTCTGACCAATGCTCCTTCAGTCTTCATGGATCTTATGAACCGTGTGTTCAAGCCGTATTTGGATAGCTTTGTCATTGTTTTTATCGATGACATTTTGATTTACTCCAAGACCAGAGAGCTTCATTCAGAGCACCTCAGAGTTGTTCTTCAGTTGCTGAGAGAGAAGAGGTTGTATGCTAAGTTGAAGAAGTGTGATTTCTGGTTGGAGCAGATTTCTTTCTTAGGCCATGTTGTCTCGAAGGATGGTATAGCTGTTGATCCAGTGAAAATAGAGGCGATTCAGAAGTGGCCTATTCCTACCACTGTACCAGAGGTACGCAGTTTTCTTGGTTTGACGGGTTATTATCGTCGTTTTATTTCAGACTTTTCCAAGATTGCCCTGCCGTTAACTAATCTGACGAGGAAGACTGTGAAGTTTGAGTGGTCCAATGATTGCCAGAGTGGGTTTCAAGAGTTGAAATATAGGTTGACGACTGCTCCAGTACTTGCTTTGCCCAGTGGTTCAGAGGACTTTGTTGTTTTTATCGATGTGTCGAAGAAAGGCCTCGGTGCAGTGTTGATGCAACGAGGTAAAGTTATAGCCTATGCTTCTCGCCAGTTGAAGGATTATGAGAAGAATTATCCTACGCATGATTTGGAGCTGGCAGCTGCGGTCTTCGCCCTGAAAATCTGGAGACATTATTTGTATGGCGAAAAGTGTGAAATTTTCACAGACCACAAGAGTTTAAAGTATTTGTTTTCACAGAAAGAACTCAATATACGACAGAGACGGTGGTTAGAGCTTGTTAAAGACTATGATGTGACTCTTAGTTACCACCCAGGGAAGGCGAATGTTGTAGCGGATGCATTGAGCCGTAATTCGAGTTCTTCTTTGAGTTCTATGATTCAGCGGCCGTTGTTGTTAGATTTGCAGCGAGAGGAGATAGCTTTGGTGGTTCCTGGAACCATTGCTCGTTTTTTAACTTTGGTTATTCGGGCTACATTGACGGACAGGATCCGTAGAGAGCAGGCTATTGATGTTCAGTTGTTAGAATTGAGAGCTAGAGTAGTGGAGAGAGGTAATTTAGAGTTCGCGACGAATGGATATGGTTTGGTGAAATTTAGAGGCCGTATTTGCATTCCTGCTGGAGATGATATTCGGCGAGACGTCTTGACAGAGGCACATACCGCGCCATACCCGATACATCCAGGCAGCACTAAGATGTATCAGGATCTTCGTAGACTCTATTGGTGGCCAGGTATGAAGAAAGATATTGCCATGTTTATTTCTCAGTGCCTAACTTGTCAGCAGGTGAAGATCGAGCTCCAGAGACCTGCTGGGACATTGCTATCATTGCCGATTCCTCAATGGAAATGGGAGTACATTACGATGTATTTTGTGACTGGTCTTCCCAGAACGCAGAAAGGTTTTAACTCTATTTGGGTTATTGTTGATCGATTGACCAAGTCAGCGCATTTTCTTCCAGTCAAGACGACATATTCCATGAACCAGTATGCCGAAGACTACATAGCAGAGATTGTTAAACTTCATGGTGTTCCTGTGTCGATCGTGTCTGATCGTGACCCTAGATTTACTTCAGAGTTTTGGAAGAGTTTGCATAGAGCTATGGGTACACGGTTAGCATTTAGTACAGCATATCACCCCCCAGAGCGATGGTCAATCAGAGAGAGTTATTCAGATTTTAGAGGATATGCTCAGAGCTTGTACTATCGATTATCCTGGTAGCTGGAATTCCAAATTGCCTATTGTTGAGTTCACGTATAATAATAGCTACCAAGCGACAATTGGCATGGCACCACATGAAGCACTTTATGGTAGGAAGTGTAGATCTCCCTTGTATTGTGATGAGATTGGTGAGAGGAAGATGCTGGGTCCAGAGTTAGTCCAACAGACTGCTGATGTTGTTGCTTTTATTCTAGAAAGAATGAAGACAGCGCAGTCGAGACAGAAGAGTTATGCCGATGTGCGTCGTAGGCCATTGCAGTTTGAGGTTGGCGATCATGTGTTCTTGAAGATAGCACCTCTTAAGGGTGTGTTGCGGTTTGGCAAGAAGCGAAAGTTGAGTCCGAGATTTATTGGCCCATTTGAGATCTTGGATAGAGTTGGTGATCGAGCTTACAGGTTAGCCCTACCACCAAATCTTGACAGAGTTCATAATGTTTTTCACGTCTCTATGCTCCTGAAATGTATTGCGAATCCTTCACATGTTCTTCGCCCCGAGCCATTGGATTAGACGCCGAATTTGACGTACCAAGAGATTCCGGTCCAGATTCTGGATCGCAAAGTTAAAGTGTTGAGGAACAAAGAGATCGGCATTGTTAAAGTCCTTTGGAGGAATCATTTGATTGAAGAAGCCACGTGGGAACCAGAGGATGAGATGAAAGAGAAGTGTCCTGAGTTGTTTGAGCAGTGACGTCAATTTCGAGGACGAAATTCCTCTAAGGAGGGGAGATTGTAATATCCAAGCTTGGTGAACGGTACGGTTTAAGATTTCGTATGTTTATGGATTATTTGGTTAAGATTAAGTTTGATTTAGATGTTAAGAGTTGTGATTATGGGTCATAGTATTGTTGGTTAATATTGTTTTGTGGTATTGTTGATTTTAGTTGATGGGTAGTTGTGTTGTATCAGCGTTGCGATTCGATTTCAGTTGCATAGAGTTGTTTTGGCCGAGACCAGACCGCACCCGCTGTGATTTGAGCAGCGCACCCGCGGTCTTTATTGCAGAATTTGTTGAATTGCCGAAGAGACACCGCACCCGCGGTGATTTGTGCAGCGCACCCGCGGTCGTCATTTTCAGAAATTTGGTTGAGGTGCCGAAGGCACACCGCACCCGCGGTGAGGTATGTAGCGCACCCGCGGTGCATGAACAGTAGAAGCGTGTTTTCGAGATTTAAGTGATATAATGCAAGAGTTGGTTCATTTTTCTCATTTCTTCTCCCATTTTCTCGGTTCTTTCTCTCAAGGGGAAGTTAGGGTTTCATTTCCTTTCTTTGATTCAAGCTACTTGTTGGATTATTGAAGTGTGATCAAGGTTCTTATGGGTTCAAAGAGCTAAGGTAAGCTTGTGGTATAGTTTATTCTTGGTTTTCGTGTTGGGAGAAATTATGGGTTTGTTGATGGTGTTGGTTTTATGGATTTAATGGTATGAGTTTGTGATTATTGGGTTATTGATGGTGCAAATTATGGTTTATTGTTGTAGGTTGTGTACCAAGGGTATAGATTCAAGGTTCCAAGTGTTGTAAGTGGAATTCATTTCCTTGTGCTCACATGATAATATATGTATTGTGTTTCAATGGTTTTAAAGTGTTATTCCCTTCCATTTGATTCATGCTATGTATTAATACACCTTGTTGTATATTAGAGACATTCTTATGTCTCAATTATGTTAAAGGGAATACAAAAGAAAATAGAGTCTTCAAAGTGTTTGTTTTAATGCCAAAGAGAGAATTCAAATGTTTTATTGGATTGATAGATACATAGTCAGAGATTGCATGCAATTAGTTGATCAACGACCATAGGCTTATATCCCTCAGAGTTATCGATG
>NC_133316.1:8330618-8338679 GCF_012295235.1 Primulina huaijiensis | reverse complement strand
ATGCATATAGAGATGGAGGAAGGAAAGATTATTTTGATAGCATTTTGGACATGATCATAAAAATGATATTTTGTTTTTTTGTTGTATCATTTGATTGATCATGTGTCTACTTTTGACTATATGGAAATGTATTTTAAACCTTCTTTCCTTCAAGAAAAATTTTAAATTCTGCTGTTATTTTATGAAATCGGGTCAGAGCGTTACAAGAGCACGGACATGTACATGGGGTCTGTGTCCCTTACACTCGAGAATGAAAATGACAGTGCCTACACGGACCCCAGCCCGGACCTCTACACAGGGTCCATGTCCCATACACTCGAGAATGAAAATTACAGTGCCTACATGGACCCCAGCCCGAACCTCTACACGGGGTCCATGTCCCCTCGCAGATTTGGTGCTGATTATCCTATTTTAGAGTTTAAATTATTTAGGTAACTAGATTTTGTAATCTTTTTGATTTGTTAACAATATATACACGAAAATTCATCATTGTAAACAATTAATTTTGAGTGTTATTGTAAAGGGCTAAAAATCCGTACTTAAAATTTGCGGCAAATTTAAAATTTTTCTCTTAAATAATTAAAAATTGCCTCATTCATAATTGAATTGATAAATAAAGTTTGATGTTCAAAGTAGCAGCGGAAGAAATTAACATCTTTGCGAAATAACAGAAAAAGTTTATCCAACGATATATAAAAAAAATGTTTGAACAATAAAAATAATAATCAATGCTGAACTGAGGTCCTCGGGTCCTACTACTGCCGACTCGAGCTGGTTCACTGGTCCCCGCCCTCGTTCCCAACATCATCAGCACCTACAACAATCAAGTCTTGTGAGCCTAAAGACTCAACATGCATAAATCGTAAATAATAAGTAAATAAATAATAAGCTTGCATGCAAGTGAGAATATCATATCATGAGGCATAATGTAAAAATAACGTGTCATGGTTAATTTTAATACGTGCATATCTGAACTGAACATATCATGGAGAAAATGTTTGCTCCTTGGAGCCCTGTCATGAAATAACTTGTAATAAATTTTCTGGTGATATTATGGTATACGCAAGTGGTCCCTGAACTGAACTGAACTGAGCTGACAGGTAACTGGCGACCGGGTTTAATAATGTACGTCTTATCAGACTACTGCCACCGTATACTGGGTGAAACAACTGAACTGACCGATAACTGACGACCGGACCGGTAACTGGCGACCGGGTTTAATAATGGTAGTAAAGTGACCACAAGCAATATCACATAAATCTCAAAATGAACATTTTTGCACGTAATATAATTAATTAACATAATTAAATATCCTGTCATAATTTTAATGAATGGATTGGATCGCTCCCAGGCTCGCTGCAACCTAAATATGCCATGAAGAATATGTAATAGTTTTAAAATGCACAACTATGCAATTAAACCCGAAAGTGCGACAATTACGTCCAACGACTCCGTATTTAATCATGACCCCGCACCAACCCGAACCAACACTGAACTAACATGTAGTCATGATTAAAATACGCCCAAAATGATGAAATAATGCTCCAAAAATGGTGAGGGTCGAAATCTAGGTGAAATGGAGGCCATAACACGAAACGCTCTTTTGAGACAATTTGGCACATCGCACCGTAAATTCTCGTACGAAAAAAAAAATGATCCGAATCACAATCGGCCAAAATCATGACCTTCCTATCTTGATGAGGCACTGTCCAGTCCCAGGCCATAGGCTAAAATCCAACCGACAACTCGAATGTGCCACTGAACCGTCACAGCAAGTTGCTGTCCAAAAATACAGCAGCTGTGCTTTGGTTTCTTGCATCGATTGCGAGGCTAATGGCAATTGGGGCTTGAACCACTGACCAAAACCTCTTACCAACATCCCAAGGAATGATTTGAACCATGGTTAAGGGCCCTAGGCCAACCAAGATCCATACCATTCCACAAAAATCGAAACACAAGTGCTGTCAAAAATGAGAAGCCGAAGGGTGCAGGGACTTTTCTTGAGTGTTTTTGTAAAAACCGATTCACCATGGACCAAGCCACCAAAAGGGCGACTTAGTCACGTCTTATACATGCTAGGGAAGTGATCTAACCATGGCTTTAGTCTTTGGGGCAGCCATGATCAGATCCATAACCGTTATGACAGCAACATCAGATTTTCGAAACACAATTGGACACAAATGGAGTTGTTGTCATTTTCTTGATCTCGGCTAGCATGGGACTTAAACCAATGGACAAATGTGTTTCTAACCTGTCCTAGTACATGCCTAGGAGCAGCCTTGGGAGCCTGGAATCGATTCAATACCTGAAACCAACAAAGCAAGGCAACCCGTGAAAAGCATCATGAAAACCGAAAATCTGCATGCTTATTTTTTGAAAATTCTTGGATGTATTTCGGTTTTTGGCTATCAAACATGATCATGCAATGTTAAATAATGATAATAGGACTTGATTGAAGAGTCAAGGAAGAATATATGCATGCCTGATTTCGTTTGAATGAAAAATGAAAGAATGAAACGATACGGCGCGGAGGAGGTGGAGCGCTTTCTTTCCTAGTTTTTTCACTCGATTTTTTTCTTCTTGATTCAAGCTATGCAACCCACGGTTTTTCTATTGAATTGGCTCTCAGATTTCGGTGGATAGGGGAGGAGAATATTGGTTATGGGAGTGAGGGAGATGGGTGCAAAATATAGGGAACCAATCAAGACCAAGTCTCCACCTTTTGAATTTTGAATTTTTGTTGCTAACCAAATATTTGTTGGGGTGTTCTAGAATGAGGTGGCCGAATTCTCTTGCTAATCTAGACTAGGTTAATGCACATTAATTAATTAATTAAGGTTGACTAATAACTAAAAAAATTAGCATGCTAACATAACAAAGAATGGTTCAAAAAGTGAGTTGGCAAAGGAATAGTCTAGACACTAAGTGTGGCCGAAATTCATTAATTAAGTGGAGGGGAAATGTTAATTATTTAATAAATTTATAACCCTTAAAAGCCTTACCTATCCCTTAAATAATTTAGTGAATTAACCCCTTAATTATTGGAACTTAATTGAGTTGATTTCCTACTCACCTCAAGTAACTTTAATAATTCCCTAAACCTCCTTATTAACTTAAATTAACTTTCTTGCTAGTGAAAATAGATTCTGGAAATGTTTTTTGAATCTTAAATTTTATCTCAAAGCTCCAACTCCAGTCCGACCTCACTGAAATAACTGAAATGCTAACAAATAAACTGCTACGGAAACAATTAAATTTAAATACTCATGCAATAAAATCAATTTAATTTAAATACTAAAATTATGCATGGCTTGTACGTAGTCTAAGTTACGGGCTCTACAGTTATCATATTTGTGAGTTTTTCTCTCAATTTCAAAGCTTAGCTTTGTTTACACATTCGTGTGTTTTTTAAATCAAACTTATCAAAGTTTAACACTTTGTGGCGTTTGTCGATGGTTCTTCACTCGGATTGTCAAAGACGAGTTCTTTGAAGGTTCTCTTGAATTTCGATTGTTTATCTCGTTAATATTTGTTGTTAAATTCTTCGTGATTTAGAGGTGAATATTACAACCTTTTCGTTGATTTAGAGGTGAAACGTTTCTTTGTTTCATCGAATCGAGGGCGTGACTCCGTTTTTGAGCGCGTTTGCTTTTCGTGGTTCGAAGGATCGCATCATTTGGTATCAGAGCTTTTGGTTCCCTTTGATTCAAGTAAGTTTATGGTTTTTATTTTAAGATCTGTGTTTATCTATAGTTTGTTATCAGATCTGTTTATCCTATTGTTCTTCATCTTTCGTGGATCTTGCGAATCTCGAAATTTATGATTTTTTTTTTCGAGTTTGCAAATCCATCCTTGTGCAATTCCAAAAAAAAAAGTACCAAAATTTCGAAATTTTGCCATAAATTGGTTTTGGTATTTTGTTCTATTCTCTTGTGGGAGATATTTTCAAGTGTCTCTCACAATCAAAAAAAATTGCAAATTTCTTGATTTACGCAATCCGTGTAATTCAATTTGCAAGTGTTGTTAAGTTTGAACTTATGAGTTTGATGCACACAAGCTACAAAGCCTGAAACTGTACTGTAATATCCAAGCCTGGTGAAAGGTACAGTTTAAGATTTTGTATGCTTATGGACTATTTGGTTAAGTTTATGTATAGTTTTGATGTTAAGAGTTGTGATATATGGTTTATAGTATTGTTGTTTATAGTTGTTGTGTAGTTGTTGTACCATCGTTGCGATTTAATTCATGGTAATTCGTATGTTGAGCCAATTGTTATGAGGCCAATTGGAGTGGTTAGATAAGACATAGAGGTGTAACTTTCTTATTTTGAGTTTTGTTCAAATCATTGTGGAAGGTAAGCCAAAAGTGCCCCGAAGTGTGTCATGTGTTTCGACATTCCTCCAGTGACACATGTTGAGAGATTTTGCATAACTTTTTACTCAGACCTCTAAATGATCTGATATTTGGAGATGTTCACGAAAAGACATAGAGCTACAACTTTGTAGTTTACCATTTTTCCAAATTATGAAGGGAAGAGGCGTTTCGGAGGCAATCTTTGGAGAAGCTGTGCGCAGAGTAACCAGAGTGCACCCGCACTCTATTGTTCAGTGCACCCGCGGTGACTAGAGTGCACCCGCACTCCAAAATGTAGCGCACCCGCGGTCTACTGTTTCAGATTTTTGGATGAGGTGCCGAAGGCATAGCGCACCCGCGGTGCAAGGGATAGCGCACCCGCGGTCCGTGAACAGTAAAGTCGTGTTTTTGGATTTAAGTGCTTAAATACATGAGTTGGTTCACTTTTCCCTCATTTCTCTCCTCATTCTCGATTTCTTCAGCTCAAGGGAAGCTAGGGTTCCATTTTCTTTCTTTTATTTCTTAGATTCAAGCTTCTTGTTGGATTATTGAAGAGAGAACAAGGTTATTTTGAGTTCAAGGAGCTAAGGTAAGCTTGTGGCTTTGATTATTTCTTGGTTTATGGTGTTGGGAGAAGTCTTGGGTATTTAGAGTGTGTTAGCTTTATGAAGTTTATGGTATGGGTTTATGATTTTTGTGATGTTGATGGTGAAGTTTATGGTTTATTGTTGTAGGTTGTGTACCAAGAGAGTAGATTCAAGGTTCCAAGTGTTGTAAGTGGAATTCATTTCCTTGTGCTCACATGATAATATATGTATTGTGTTTCAATGGTTTTAACATGTTATTCCCTTCCATTTGATTCATGCTATGTATTGATACACTTTGTTGTATATTAGAGGCATTTTTATCTCAATTATGAAAAAGGGAATACAAAAGAAAATAGAGTCTTCAAAGTGTTTGTTTTAATGCCAAATAGAGAATTTAAATGTTTTATTGGATTGATAGATACATAGTCAGAGATTGCATGCAATTAGTTGATCAACGACCATAGGCTTATATCCCCCAGATTTATCGATGTATATCGATGGGATATAGGTACAGAGACAGAGTTACTATATAGATATCAATCCAACAGAAAAAAGAGAAATACCATCTTATTGTTAGATTATGCTATGTTATTCATGTTTCAGAGTTGATGGTATTTAATGTTTTCAAAGCCATGTTTTACAGAGTATGATATGTATTCATTGCTATGTAAGAGTTCCACGTGCTGAGTTTTATACTCATTTCAGTTATTCATGTGACGCAGATAAGAGCGACGAGCCAGGACGTTGATTGGAGCCGAGGTCATATGTATGAAAGATGGAAGGAAGAAAGATATTTTGATATACATGATCAAAATGACATTTTGTATTTTGTTGTATCATTTTATTGATCATGTGTTTATACTTTTGGTTATATATTGAAAATGTATTTTGAATCCTTCCTTCCTCCCTTCGAGAAAAATCTTTAAATTCCGCTGTTATTTTATGAAATGGGTCAGAGAGTTACATGTACCCTACGAGATAACTCTCAAAATCGAGTGATATACTTGAGGGCGAGCGTTTATTTCTTGGAGTGACGTACGAGGTTTTGTAGTGAGAAAAAAAAAGAAAGGAAAAAAAGAGAGAGTCGAGTGCATTTTCATTGGAGTGACTAGTGAGGATTTGCGGTGAGGAAATTTTATAATTTATTGTTTCCTACTAACCTTTTCTTGCAGGTATAATGATTGACGATCGTCAATTTCAGGCAATGTTAAGAGGGTTGGATAGAGTGTGGGAGAAGGAGTTTGAGCCTTTACGTGAAAGGTATAGGATGTGTGAAGAAGAGGACATGTATGATAGGAATGGTGATGAGAATAGGCGACTTAGTTGATTTGGAGGAAATAGAGCATTGCATTTAGATCGTAATGATCATAGGCGATGTGAGGAGAATAGAGGAGTAGGCCGAAGAGGTGAATGTGATGTGCATAGTGAGTCATTGACTTCCACTTGGCGGACGAGCGTGGGAGTGAAAATCATCGCTAGGCCAATGAAAGAGTCGAGACGTAAAGCTAGCAGATATGAATATCAAGGTACATTTAAAAAATCAAATTCTATTACTTGTGATATTATATGTTGTTGGTGTTTAGCAGTTTGTCATGATATTAGCCAATATCCAAGTTACGGTGTGATAGTAGTAGAGTCATCTGTTGAGCTTGAACAAAATTGAGATTGAGATTATAGCTGAATCTGAATCTCAAGTTGAGGTCGTAGGTGAACTTGAATCTAAAGTTAAGGCTAGAGTTGATGATGATGGTGTTCCACTAGTTGGTGAGTTGAATGTTGTTAAACGATGTACAGTAGGAGTTGAATCATTAGGTGGAGGAGAAGTGCCTAATTTGTCTACTATGGAGGAGGAAAGTAGGCAAGAAGAAACTTTGTTGCTCAAATAATTTGAAGAAAAACATATTTCTTCTGATCAACAGAAACAAAAAGAAATTCTTCGGGATCAATTGAAATTTATTCATGAATTGAGTGAAAAGAAATGTGAAATGGCAGAAAGAAAGAGAAAACAAAAGAGTGAGATGGCCATCAAAAGAAAAAAAGATGAGATGAGAGAAAAAGAAAAAGATAAAGAGGCCAAAGAAAAAGAAAAGAAAAATAAATTAAAGGCACAAAAGAATGAAAAGAGTGAGGTTGAGAGTTGTTTACTTTTATATAAAACCCTTAAAGTACCTTTGTACAAAGGGGTTTATTTTCACTATGATGATATTACCGGTTCAATCACGAGCATTGTTATTTCACTCTTGCAGGATTATGTAGATGAAAGGGGATCGGTTACGGTGACCGGAAACGCAACGGAAGTTAAAATTTTTTATTTCAGCATGGAAATTTTCGGCCACCTCACATTTGTGTAGCAAATACAAAACAAACACATGTCATACATAGGGTGTTTGAGAGATATACCTATCAGTCTCAAAGGATTGATGTATGGCTCCAACTAAGGTGTAAACACCTTAGCTCTTCAATGGTAGAAACTATCTTCAAGCTTCCTTTGAGCACTCCTTGCTCAACTATTAAGCCCACTACCAACTAGGTAGATCCCCTCATATTTTGCACTAGAAAAATATGAGTATTTTTCTTTGAGAAGTGAGTGTTTTCTCCAACCATTGAAGAACAAAAAAATGGAGAGAATGAATAGTATTTTCGGCCACTATTCATGCTATGAGAGAAGGAGAGACATTTTTTTGGTTGTGGGAAAAGTTAAAGTAAAAAAGTTGTATGCCAAGCCTTGAAAACTCAAAAAGTAGTCTCCAACCTTTCACCTCCCATGCATGCAAGTTTTATTTGATTTTTAACAATTAAAAATCCATGGACTTATTTTTAATTATCTCAAACATATTTGAGACTAATTAAACATTACTTGAATTTACTTAAGTCCCACTAGTTAAATAATTATTTAAATTGAGCTCTACAAGACTCAATATGATTTAATTAATTCAACACTTGAATTAATTTAATTATTTGGACTCTACTAGGTCCACTAGTGTTTAATTAATTCAACACTTGAATTAATTTAATTTAGTCCATAATAATGTTTATGAAAATCACAATTTTCAAATACATTATTTATTTGGCCAAATTTTAATTTAAGAACACATTCATAAATTAAAATTACATTTCTCTC
>NC_133316.1:8283381-8329804 GCF_012295235.1 Primulina huaijiensis | reverse complement strand
AAAAACACATAGGATATCCATACCCGTAGGTAAGCGGTGAATCCCCGACTACAATGCATCGACTCCTATATGTTTCGACAGAACACCCAACCTTGCCACCTGATGACCCCATGAGAGTCGGTAAACAAGTCAAAGTGTAATTCTAGCACATAGAGTCTCAATGTTGTCCCGGGTCATAAGGACTAATGGTGTACAACCATAAACTAGGACTTTTCCACTCGATAAGTGAGAACCACTTGGAAAGTCCTTTAATGGAGGGTTGTTCAGTGCACTCTACCAGGAGCACCTATCTGCATGCTCGGACATCACAATGTCCCCTACCAATGAAACATGGTACTCACATCGCAGATACTAGTCTCAAGCTCGAGCGGCCTATATCCTTCTTAGCGGCGGCTGAATCGACTAGGAACCGTTTAGAATATACAGTATTCCAAATATGAGTTTCATGATACTCATCATATGAGCATCTCATATTCTTTCTACTATTTGTATATTCAAGGGCTTTATCTATGGAACTAGCATGGGTATACAGATAAAGATGTGCCAAAACAATAATTTTAAATATTATTAAAATAAAGATTGCTTATACATAGAGTTTCATTGTGAACACTCGGCCAACACTTGGCTCGACGGGCACCTACTCTAACAGTAGATGCCCTGATGAGGTGGCAAACAAGGAGTGATGGTGGAGGGAGGCCATATGGTGATCAACATAATGTTGGAGGCAATCAAGGTGAGGTAAGGTTATTTGTCAACGCAACAAGCAAGAGGTATGAATTTCGTTCTTATCTTAATTCGTTGTTGTATTGTATTCAAGAATTTGGTGTGAGAGTTGAAAATGTGATGTTTAAAAGGTCTAACTGTGAATTAACCTTTGTGCCTAGGAGTCATTGTAACCCTCTGACCCGATTTCATAAAATAACATCGGAATTTAAAATTTTTCTTGAAGGAAAGAAGGTTTAAAAATACATTTCCATATATAATAAAAAGTATACACATGATCAATCAAATGATACAACAAAATACAAAATATCATTTTGTATGATCATGTCCAAAATACTATCAAAATAATCTTTCCTTCTTCCATCTCTATATGCATATGACTCCGGCCTCAATCAACGTCCCGGCTCGTCGCTCTTATCTGCATCACATGAAATAACTGAAATGAGTATAAAACTCAGCAAGTGGAACTCTTACATAGCAATATACATATACCATACTCTGTAAAACGTGGCTTTGAAAACATTAAATACCATCAACTCTGAAACATGAATATCATAGAATGAATAACAATAACGATGGTATTTCTCTTTTCTCTGTTGGATTGATATCTATATAGTAACTCTGTCTCTGTACCTATATCCCATCGATATACATCGATAACTCTGAGGGATATAAGCCTATGGTCGTTGATCAACTAATTGCATGCAATCTCTGACTATGTATCTATCAATCCAATAAAACATTTGAATTCTCTCTTTGGCATTAAAACAAACACTTTGAAGACTCTATTTTCTTTTGTATTCCCTTTAACATAATTGAGACATAAGAATGTCTCTAATATACAACAAGGTGTATTAATACATAGCATGAATCAAATGGAAGGGAATAACACTTTAAAACCATTGAAACACAATACATATATTATCATGTGAGCACAAGGAAATGAATTCCACTTACAACACTTGGAACCTTGAATCTATACCCTTGGTACACAACATACAACAATAAACCATAATTTGCACCATCAATAACCCAATAATCACAAACTCATACCATTAAATCCATAAAACCAACACCATCAACAAACCCATGATTTCTCCCAACACCAAAACCAATAATAAACTATACCACAAGCTTACCTTAGCTCCTTGAACCCATAAGAACCTTGATCACACTTCAATAGTCCAACAAGTAGCTTGAATCAAAGAAAGGAAATGAAACCCTATGAGAGAAAGAACCGAGAAAATGGGAGAAGAAATGAGAAAAATGAACCAACTCTTGCATTATATCACTTAAATCTCGAAAACACGCTTCTACTGTTCATGCACCGCGGGTGCGCTACATACCTCACCGCGGGAGCGGTGTGCCTTCGGCACCTCAACCAAATTTCTGAAAATGACGACCGCGGGTGCGCTGCACAAATCACCGCGGGTGCGGGCTGGTCTCGGCCAAACAACTCTATGCAACTGAAATCGAATCGCAACGCTGATACAACACAACTACCCATCAACTAAAATCAACAATACCACAAAACAATAATAACCAACAATACTTTGACCCATAATCACAACTCTTAACATCTAAATCAAACTTAATCTTAACCAAATAATCCATAAACATACGAAATCTTAAACCTTACCGTCTTCCAGGCTTGGATATTACAGTCATAGATTTGAGAATGGTGATATATTGCATGGATCAAATTTAAATGTTAGTGATTGTGATTTTTCAAATGTTGTCGAATTGATGTGTCTTTGTTATGACCATGAATTGTATGCATTATGCTCAAATCTTTATGATGTGTTAAATGTTTACATGGATAGTACATCTAGTGTGTACTATTTGCATGATTTATACTTGTTTGATGATGGCTTTGGAAAGTGCATTATTTAATATAATAATTTCTATGATTATGATAAATATTGGGTTAAAGAGAATAAATTATTTGGTCTATATTCATTTCATGATCGATGTGTTCTTGAGACACATTACTGTGGTTTGATCGTTGACATAATCCATGATTATATGTGCTGGTTGCATATGAAGAAGTATGTCAACTGGTGTAGTGAAGGATGCATGGCATATAGGAAAAGGAATCCTAAGATTGATTCTTATGTGTTGCATCAGTTATATCTTATTCCTAGTGAGCTATGGTCGAACACGTGTGTGGATATTATTATGGTGTTGACTAGGTCTAAGAAGGGGAGGAACATGATTTTTATGATGCTTCATGAGATTTTGTTATTGTCATTTTGTATCATTTGTTATTTATCATCTGGAGTAATAGATGAATACATGGGAAAGGCAACCGAGAAGTTGGGAATTAAAGTGCTGATGGAGCGAGCAAAAGATAGCACCTACAAACTTGAGTTTGAAGGTAAGCATGTTGGTCAAACAATCTTTGTTATTACTAACTTGCTTCGTTTTTGTGTAGGTAGACAAGATTTGTGGAGAAATCTTTTTGAAGAAGGGGAGTATGATATGAATCTGGCCGAGCGTGGCGTACAAATGATTGGATGGAGATTTAGGAAGCGTCGTTGTTTTGGACATCCAAGCTCAATGTTGATGAATCAAGCATATTTAAGCAACTAATAGAGTTCAACAATGAATACCATGCGCCTGGGCGGGATACAGGTCCATTATCTTCAAAGAATGAAAAAGTCAAAGTCTACAAGGACCCGAGCACGGACCTGTACAAGGGGTCCGTGTCCCCTACACTCGAGCATGAAAAATCCAGAGCCACGAACCATAGCACGGACCTTTACACGTGGTCCGTGTCCCTTACACTCGAGAATGAAAATGACAGTGCCTACACGGACCCCAGCCCAGACTTCTACACGGGGTCCGTGTCCCTTACACTCGAGAATGAAAATTCCAGTGCCTATACGGACCCCAGCCCGGACCTCTACACGAGGTCCGTGTCCCCTCGCAGATTTGGTGCAGATTTTCCTAGTTTAGAGTGTAATGCCCAAGAATTTCATGTTGATAATCTGTGATTAACGATTATGATTTGTAGCGCTTATAGATGGATCAAGTGGCGATCAGAATGGGACATGCCTGAGTTAGCATAGGTTGAAATCCCGTAGGTATCGGGCACATGCACGACAGAGATGCGAGCATATGCGCAAGTCCCATGTGCCGAGGTCGAAGGCCTCGCACATATGCACGAGAAGCGACGCGCATATGCGTGACCTGATGGAATTGAATGTATGCCGAGGCCGTAGGTCTCGCGCATATGCGCCGGTTGAGGTCGCGCACATGCGCGAGACGTGCAGAATGAAAAATAAGCCAAGTGTCCTTGCTGTTAGAGTAGGTGTCCGTCGAGCCAAGTGTTGGCCGAGGGTTCATGTTTAAACTCTATGTATGAACAGTCTTTATTTTAATAATATTTGAAATTATTATTTTGGCACTTCTTTATCTCTATACCCATGCTAGTTGCATAGATAAAACCCTTGAATATACAAATAGTAGAAAGAATATGAGATGCTCATATGATGAGTATCATGAAAATCATATTTGTAATACTGTATATTCTAAACAGTTCCTAGTCGATTCAGCCGCCACTAATAATGATACAGGCCGCTCGAGTTCGAGACTAGTATCTGCGATGTGAGTACCATGTTTCATTGGTAGGGGACATTGTGATGTCCGAGCATGCAGATAGGTGATCCTTGTAGAGTGCACTGAACAACCCTCCATAAAGGACTTTCCAAGTGGTTCTCACTTATCGAGTGGAAAAGTCCTAGTTTATGGTTGTACAACATTAGTCCTTATGACCCGGGACAACATTGAGACTCTATGTGCTAGAATTACACTTTGACTTGTTTACCGACTCTCAAGGGGTCATCAGGTGGCAAGGTTGGGTGTTTTGTCGAAACATATAGGAGTCGATGCATTGTAGTCGGGGATTCACCGCTTACCTTCGGGTAAGGATATCCTATGTGTTCTCATGTATGTGTAGTTTGAAATCTCTGATCAGAGTATGGTGGTAATTAAGAAAGGGGTTTCTTAGATTACACCATCGATGCAACTACGACATGACACATAGTATCGATTCATTGACAACTCTCGATAAACCAATGGTTGTCGAATCGGTCGGGATATATGAGTTGAAGGGACCGTACTGTACGCTAACCATAATTGAATGGTTCTTGCAGGCACTATCATTTGATACCTAGGGAATCATGTAAGCGATGCTGCTAGGCGTTTAACATGATTGGTTGGGTACTATCAGACTTGAGTTCTGACGTTCTTNCATTGAGGGCCACACAAGTGCTAGCTTTCCAGATCCCGTTGAGAAGTTAAAATAGTTCAATGTGTTGAACGGCTTATAAATGAGTTTATAAGCGTAAAGAAATATAGAAGTAAGACTTCTATGAGAGAAATGTAATTTTTAATTTATGAATGTGTTCCTAAATTAAAAGTAGGCCAAGTGAATAATGCATTTGAAAATTGTGATTTTCATAAACATTACTATGAACTAAATTAAATTAATTCAAGTGTTGAATTAATTAAACACTAGTGGGCCTAATAGTGTCCAAATAATTAAATTAATTCAAGTGTTGAATTAATTAAATAACATTGGACCTTGTAGAACCCAATTGGAAATAATTATTTAACTAGTGGGCTTGAGTAAAATCAAGTAAAATCTAATTGGGCTCAAATATGTTTGAGACAATTAAATTAAAGTCCATGGGCCCTTTGTAAATGTTACAAGCCCACTAGGTTTTGCATGCTTGGGAGATGAAGGGGTGTGGATTACTTTTGATTAAAATATTGCATGGCATGCAAGACTACTTTTTCACTTTTCCCACAACCTAGACAACACACTTCACTCTCCCAATTACACACCTTGGCCGAAATTTTTTCTCATTTTCTCTCTCAATTTTTGTTCTTCAATTGTTGGAGAAACAAATCTCTTCTCAAAGAAAAATCCTCATATTTGTCTAGTGCAAAATATGAGGGGATCTACCTAGTTGGTGGTGGGCTTGATTTTGGAGGTAGGTGGAAGCTTGTAGATTTTTCTTGCCATACAAGAGCTAAAGTGTTAACATTTTAGTTGGAGCCATCAACCTCAAGAGGTTGATAGGTAAAACTTCTAAACACCCTATGAATGTCATAGTTTGTGTTTTTGTATATGTTGCACACTAGTACTTGGTGTTCGAATTTTTTAAGATTTTCCTTAAAATTTTAGGTTTTCATGTTTAGAAAACATTCTTGAGCTTCCGTTGTGATTTCGAACACCTAAAATCGATCCCTTTCACTTGCCATGCAATATATGTGCTGAGTCTTCATTTCTTCACTCATTCAGCAGCTGAAATCGAGAACACTTCCATGGAAGCCTCAAGAATTCTCATAGCCTAGAACTTAACTTGTACAAGATCTAGCCACCCGAATTTCGATCCGAATTCGTTTCCGTGCTCCTCTCATCAAAGGCTTCAAAAGGATGTAAGTTTCATTCATTTCCTGCATGATTTGAGATATTGATGTGGGGGAAATTAGATTTTGAGTTATATGATATGTTCTTGATATGGTGAGATACGTAGAATCGAAACCGAATCGAAGAAATGAGATCGTATGAGATTGTTATGCATTTTAGCATATTTGTGGTTGGGATTATACAGATTTTGTGAATTGTATATGATATTTGTTGATGAGGATGGATTATGGTTATTGATTATTGATGTTTGAGTTGACCGGTATCGCGAGATTACGCCGTTATGTCGTCGAAATGTACCGAGATTGAATATTGATCCGTATGTGTGTTCCTTTGAGTTAGAGGTTGATATTGTACATTGTATATATGTCTTTTCAGATTGGATATCAAGATTTCAAGACTTTGATTAATTCAACCGAAACTACGACAAGAAAGGTATAATTCATGTTGATTCGGGAAGACACAACTCGAATTAGATTTGATTCGAGTTTCCCAAAATCACATACTAGATTTTTATACCTTGCTATACTTGTGCTTTATATTGATTTATGTCTAAGCATTGAGATAGGAGAGTCATTAGGAGAATTGACAAGTTCTAGACGTTCGGTGGTATCGAAGCACTGGAGAAGATCGACTCCGGTTGTAGATGTTCGATACAGACAGGGCCGAAGTCTAGGAATAAGACGTACCCCCACCACGATTGGGAGGGTAGGTGGGAGACTTTTTACGTCTTATTCACACCGGGATCCCTAGATTTAGATATGAATCGAGTCAAGAATAAGAGTCAAAGATGTGTTATCTGTATTCATTACTACGTGTTACGATTATGGATGCATGTATCATGATTTTGTATTTCCTTACTTAACTTGAATGTATACATGTTTTATAATGGGATTTGTTCTCACCGGAGTTTCCGGCTGTTGTCGTGTCTGTATGTGTGCATAACAACAGGTGGGACAGGGTCAGGGTCACGCAGAGGATGAGAGATCGAGGTTAGAGTGGTGATTACGGGCATAGCAGAGGAACTAGTAGTGGTTACAATTGATATGTAATGGGTAATAAACTCGAGTTTGTACGATTTGCAGGGAACAAGAAATGTATCTACTTTTGTTAGAATAAAATAAAGATGTTGTTTGTGTATGATTCATATACAATCGTTTTTGATATTAAAAGCAAAATTTTGACACATATTTTCTAGCAAAGATCCAACTAATCCCAAAGAAAATTGAGTCAGAGCCCGGGTCCCCACTACATGTGGTATCAGAGCGATAGATCCTTTCAACTGAAATAGAATAGAATGAGCGGGGGTTAGATTGAATTTTTCTTCCTTGTTCTGATTGTACTAGCATGATTTATTGCTTTCACTATTCTATGTTGTATTGTTACCTGAGTTGATTACAGCATCTATTTGCAAAGACTGAATAAGAACAGATTCTGGATCAGAGGTATATGATCAGAGGAGGACTGAGACAGATTGTATATATTATGTACTAATCCGTTTGATAATAAAATATGCCTCCTCGACGAGTACCGCAACCAGTAGCAGGTCGGGCACTAGAACAGGGCAGTACATCCAATGATCCGATGGATGTGACGGCTACACCGATGGCGACTTTGTTGAAGCGGTTTCTGTCATTCCGACCACCGACAATGAAGTGCACAGAAAATTCAGTTGAATGTGAAAGTTGGCTCGACGACATCGAGATGTTATTTGAATCTCTTGACTACACTGACGAACGACGAGTTAAACTTATTGGGCATCAACTGCAAGAAGTTGCAAAGAACTGATGGCTTAACACGAAAAGAGCCTTGGAGCATCGTGGCACAGAGGTCACTTGGAAAGTTTTCAAAGCAGATTTCTATCAACGATTCTTTCCCGTGTCCTACAGAAAAGATAAAGGTGCTGAATTTGCAAATTTGAGACAGGGACAGTTGAACATCGAAGAATATGTTGCGAAGTTCTCTGCATTGCTCCGATTTGCCCCTCATGTTGCAGAAAATGATGAGGCCATTGCAGATCAGTTCATTAATTGCTTGAATCCAGATATTTTTACTTTGGTGAATACCGGTAGACCTAACAATTTCGCTGAAGCGTTGAACCGGGCCAAGGGGGTGGAAGCTGGACTGCTTAGGCAACGAAGCACTCCTTATGTTACTCCGAGTCCAAGACCACCACAGCCCTTTTTTCAACCTCCTCCCAGATTCGAGAGCAGTGGGAGTAGCAGTGGGAGAAAAGACCAGTTGAAAGCGAAAGACAAACAATTCAAGAGATCAGGAAGTAATTCGACGAGCTCCAGTGGATCACGATAGAGAGGTCCTGGTCAGAGTACAGAGTATACAGGTGTGTATTGCAGTTCTTGTGGAGGCAGACATGCCACTGAACAGTGTCAGGGAGTGATGGGTCGTTGCAATATCTGCAAACAGCAAGGACACCTGGCTAGGGTTTGTCCACAGAAAGGGGTACAGCAAGCTCAGAGTGTAGGAGTATTTGGTTCCGTAAATCAGCCTGAGAGGCAAGCTTCATCTGTTCATTCCTTTCAGCCATCCCCTACACAGACCCAGCCCCGAGCCAGAGGTAGCCAGACAGTGAGCCAGCCTCCTAGACAGCAGTCTCGAGTATTTGCACTAATAGAAGAGCAGGCCCGAGATGCACCAGATGATGTGATCGTAGGTAACTGTTTTCTTTGCGGCTATCCTACCTATGTATTGATAGATACAGGTGCATCTCATACATTTATATCAGAACGTTTTGCATTGATACACATGCATTGCTTGTCGAGTCATTATCTGCTGTAGTGTCTGTTACTTCTCCGTTGGGAAGTGGTCTTATATCCGTGACTTCAGTTAGACAGTGTATGCACCAGTCCACTGTAGATTGTTTCCAGAAGATTGTCAGGTTCAGACCAGAAATGGCTGAATGGAAATTCTACAGTAAGGGTTCTAGATCTCGGATTCCCTTAGTATCTGTTTTGACGATGACACGATTGTTACAGAGAGGAGCAGAAGGGGTCATTGTCTATTCAGTAGATCTACTGAAATCGAGCCCATCATTCGCAGATCTGCCAGTGGTACGTGAATTTACCGATGTATTCCCCGACGAGATTCAAGGGTTACCTCCAGCTCGAGAGGTAGATTTTAACATCGATCTCATTCCAGGTACTGTTCCTATATCCCGAGCTCCGTACAGAATGGCACCTATTGAACTGAAAGAACTGAAAACACAAATAGAAGATCTTCTAGCCAAGGGATATATCAGACCGAGTGTTTCTCCTTGGGGCGCTCCAGTGCTATTTGTGCGAAAGAAAGACGGTTCGATGAGATTGTGTATGTATTACCGGCAACTGAACAAGGCGACGGTAAAGAACAAATACCCATTGCACCGTATCGACGATTTATTTGATCAGTTGCAGGGATCCTCTGTCTATTCCAAGATCGATCTACGAACTGGATATCACCAGCGCCGAGTCAGAGATGCCGACATACCAAAGACAGCATTCCGAACCAGGTATGGACATTATGAGTTTATTGTCATGCCTTTTGGTTTAACGAATGCTCCAGCAGTGTTTATGGGACTGATGAATCGTGTTTTCAGAAGTATCTAAATGAGTTTGTTATTGTTTTTATTGATGATATTTTAGTATATTCCAAGAGTATGGTTGAGCATGCCGAACACTTAAGAATTGTGTTGCAGACGCTGAGAAATGAGAAATTATATGCTAAACTGTCAAAATGTGAGTTTTGGCTGAGACAGGTTGTCTTTTTGGGGCATATCATATCTGGGGACGGTATTTTTGTTGATCCAAGTAAAGTTGAAGCTGTAATCAGTTGGCCTAGACCGACGTCTGTGCCAGAGATATGCAGTTTCATGGGTCTAGCAGGGTATTATCAACGATTCATCAAAGATTTCTCCAGTATCGCGAAGCCGATTACCCAGTTGACACAAAAGAATGCGCCATTTGTGTGGTCTGAAGCTTGTGAGGCTAGCTTCTTGGAGTTGAAGAGACGATTGTCCAGTGCTCCAGTATTGACGATACCTTCAGGTACGGGTGATTTCGTTGTATATTGTGATGCATCTCACAAAGGGTTAGGATGTATTCTTATGCAGCGAGGATATGTGATTGCATATGCCTCGAGACACTTGAAGCCACACGAGACTCGGTACCCAATTCATGATTTTGAATTGGCGGCCATTGTGTTTGCACTCAAGATATGGCGACACTATCTCTACGGCGAGAAGTTTGAAATCTATTCTGATCACAGAAGCCTGAAGTATCTGTTTTCTCAGTCAGAATTGAATATGAGACAACGAAGATGGCGTGATCTGCTGAAAGACTTTGATTGCGAGATCAAGTTTTATCCAGAAAAATCAAATGCAGCAGCAGATGCCTTGAGTCGAAAAGTATGTGCTTTATCCTTATCGACGATAGGTGTTTCTAATTTGATTAAGGATTGCTGTTTGTCTGGATTAGTATTTGATACAGATTGTAGACCATTGCGACTTGTTGCGATTCAAATGGAGCCATATTTGATTGTTCGCATTAAAGAAGCACAGAAAAATGATCAGAATGTTCAGAAGTCGATTCAGATGGTCAGATCGGGACATTACTCATAGTATCAGGTACATGATCATGTTCTATATGTAAATAATCGTCTTGTGGTGCAAGATGTTTCAGATTTGAAACAACAGATTCTATCAGAAGCGCACTGTAGTTAGTTCAGTATTCATCCTTGTGGAAGAAAGATGTACAACGATCTAAAAACACAGTTTTGGTGGAAAAGATGAAATCAGACATTGCAGAGTTTGTGTCGAAATATTTGAATTGCCAACAGGTGGAGGCCGAGAGAAAGAAACCCGGGGGTTTACTTCAGAGTTTATCTATTCCTGAATGGAAATGGGATCACATTTCCATGGACTTTGTTACGAAATTACCACGATCATCCCGGGGTTGTGATGCGATTTGGGTTGTGATAGACAGATTGACCAAATCACCATGTTTTATTCCATACAGAATGACGTATCGATATGATCAGATGGCAGAGATATATGTCAGAGAGATAGTCAGATTGCATAGTGTGCTGAAGTCGATCGTATCAGATCGTGATCCACGATTCACTTCACACTTTTGGCACAGTTTGCAGCAGGCTTTAGGTACGACATTGCACCTGAGTACTGCTTACCATCCCCAGACAGACGGACAGTCAGAGCAGACTATCCAGACCTTAGAGGATATGCTAAGAGCTGTAGTGCTAGATTTTGGCACTAGTTGGCAAGATTCACTCCCTCTTTGTAAATTCTCGTACAACAATAGCTATCAGACGAGCATCGAGATGGCACCGTTTGAGGATTTATATGGAAAGAAGTGCAGATCTCCGCTGTATTGGGATGACATCTCAGAAGTACCAGAGCTTGGGCCTGATATGATCCGAGAGATGACTGAGAAAGTAAGACTGATCCAGAAAGAATGAAGACAGCTCAGGATAGACAAGCCAAATATGCGAATGTACGTCGTCGACCGTTAGTGTTTAAACAGTGAGACATAGTATTTTTGAAGATTCTCCTTTCAGAGGCATTGTCAGGTTTGGTAAACGTGGGAAATTGTCTCCTAGATACATCGATCCATATTTGATTCTTGAGACGATCGGCGATCGTGCATATCGACTAGCTCTTCCTCTTTTTTTATCCGTGATACATGACGTTTTTCATGTATCGATGCTAAGGAAATATCTGCCAGATACTTCTCATATTCTTCAGCCTGACGAGGCCGAACTCGACGAGACTTTGAGTTATATTGAACAGCCAATCCAGATTCTTGATTGGAAAGACAAACAGCTCAGAACGAAGACAATTCCGCTGGTGAAAGCCCAATGGAGTCGTCATGGTATTGAAGAAGCGACTTGGGAGACTGAGTCAGATATGAGACAAAGATTTCCGGAGTTATTTCACTGATGTGCGTCTTTCTGACTGAATATGATTATACCGTTCTTATTCCTTCCTATCTTATATGTGTTTATTGATTTCCTGCGAGTTCGAGGACGAACACATGTCTAAGAGGGGGAGAATTGTAATGCCCAAGAATTTCATGTTGATAATCTGGGATTAACGATTATGACTTGTAGCGCTTATAGATGGATCAAGTCGCGATCAGAATGGGACATGCCTGAGTTAGCATAGGTTGAAATCCCGTAGGTATCGCGCACATGCGCGACAGAGATGCGCGCATATGCGCTAGTCCCATGTGCCGAGGTCGAAGGCCTCGCGCATATGCACGAGAAGCGACGCGCATATGCGCGAGCTGATGGAATTGAATGTATGCCGAGGCCGTAGGTCTCGCGCATATGCGCCGGTTGAGGTCGCCCATATGTGCGAGACGTGCAGAATAAAAAATAAGCCAAGTGTCCTTGCCATGCAATATGCTGAGTCTTTATTTCTTCACTCATTCAGCAGATGAAAATCGAGAACACTTCCATGGAAGCCTCAAGAATGCTCATAGCCTAGAACTTAGCTTGTACAAGATCTAGCCACCCGAATTTCGATCCGAATTCATTTCCGTGCTCCTCACATCAAAGGCTTCAAGGGGATGTAAGTTTCATTCATTTCCTGCATGATTTGAGATATTGATGTTGGGGAAATTATATTTTGAGTTATATGATATGTTCTTGATATGGTGAGATACGTAGAATCGAAACCGGATCGAAGAAATGAGATCGTATGAGATTGTTATGCATTTTAGCATATTTGTGGTTGGGATTATACAGATTCTGTGAATTGTATATGATATTGGTTGATGAGGATGAATTATGGTTATTGATTATTGATGTTTGAGCTGACCGGTATCGCGAGATTACGCCGTTATGCCGTCGAAATGTACCGAGATGGAATATTGATCCGTATTTGTGTTCGTTTGAGTTAGAGGTTAATATGGTACATTGTATATATGTCTTTTCAGATTGGTATTGACAGATTGGATATCGAGATTTCAAGACTTTGATTTATTCAACCGAAACTACGACAAAAAGGTATAATTCATGTTGATTCGGGAAGATACAACTCGAATTAGATTTGATTCGAGTTTCCCAAAATCACATACTAGATTTTTATACCTTGCTGTAATTGTGCTTTATGTTGATTTATGTCTAAGCATTGAGATAGGAGAGTCATTGGGAGAATTGCCAAGTTCTAGACGTTCGGTGGTATCGAAGCACAGGAGAAGATCGACGCCAGTTGTAGATGTTCGATACAGACAGGGCCGAAGTCTAGGAATAAGACGTACCGCCACCACGATTGGGAGGGTAGGTGGGAGACTTGTTACGTCTTATTCACACCGGGATCCCTAGATTTAGATATGAATCGAGTCAAGAATAAGAGTAAAAGATGTGTTATTTGTATTCATTACTATGTGTTACGATTATGGATGCATGTATCATGATTTTGTGTTTCCTTACTTAACATGCATGTATACATGTTTTATACTGATATTTGTTCTCACCGGAGTTTCTGGCTGTTGTTGTGTCTGTATGTGTGCATAACAACAGGTGGGACAAGATCAGGGTCACGCAGAGGATGAGAGATCGAGGTTAGAGTGGTGATTACGGGCATAGCAGAGGAACTAGTAGTGGTTACAATTGATAAGTAATGGGTAATAAACTCTAGTTTGTACGATTTGAAGGGAACAAGAAATGTATCTACTTTTGTTAAAATAAAATAAAGATGTTGTTTGTGTATGATTCATATACAATCGTTTTTGATATTAAAAGCAAAATTTTGACCCACATTTTCTAGCAAAGATCCAACTAATCCCAAAGAAAATTGAGTCAGAGCCCGGGTCCCCACATAGAGTTTAAATTATTTTGGTAACTAGATTTTGTAATCTTTTTGATTTGTTAACAATATATACATGAAAATTCATTATTGTAAACAATTAAATTTGAGTGTTATCATATTTGTGAGTTTTTCTCTCAATTTCAAAGATTTGCTTTGTTTACACATTCGTGTGTTTTTCAAATCAAAGTTTAACACTTCGTGGCGTTTGTCGATTGTTCTTCACTCGGATTGTCAAAGACGAGTTCTTTGAAGCTTCGCTTGAATTTCGGTTGTTTATCTCGTTAATATTTGTTGTTAAATTCTTCGTGATTTAGAGGTGAATATTACAACCTTACTTGTTCAAAAAGATCGGGACAACAAAAACGTTTCTTTGTTTCATCGAATCGAGGGCGTGACTCCATTTTTGAGTGTGTTTGCTTTTCGTGGTTTGATGGATCGCATCACTTACCGCTCACTCAACCACCCTCGGTTCTCTATCTATTAGGGGTGTGGGAAAGACCTCATGGTCATGCATGCTCTACACAGCCATTCTCGGAAGAATGATCAAGCTCGGCATTCACTCAAGGTGTTCCGGCAGGTGGTAGTCAGCAAACAAGACCAAGCAAACCACCGCAGAAAGTAAAGTCTCAGAAGTTTCACCTTGGAACCTTTATTTTGCTTTCTTTTCCTCTACGCCTCCCCGGAATTCATATTCATAAAGGGCTTTAGCGGCTTCTTGGAGTACTTGTGCTAATTTACTTATTTTTTGAACTCTCTTTCTTCTCTTATGATATTAGTTGGAGGAAGATAGAATGAAAGAAAGACTAGGAGCTATCACGGTCTCCCGTTTCGAACATATCTTTTCGTGTAATTCCATTATATCCAATTAGGGCATTCTCTATGCGGGTAAGATATTTTTTCTTTTTGTTTGGACATTGCAGAGAGCCCAATCGAAGAGTTGGCAAGGTCGGATAGCTAATAGTTGTAGTGAGAAAATATCATTTTGATTTTCCATTTATACATTTATAAAGGGCCAGTGATGGATATCCTTTTACACGTTCGGAGTGCACTGTTCTAACGCACTTTGAGTTGCTGTCGGTGAGAGTAAGCTAGGTTGTGAAGTCAATCGGGTGTATAGCTCTCCGGCGGTGAAGGAGCTACTTTACTTAACTTAAAAAAGAAAAAAGGGTGATACGAATCTGATCAGGCCTAGCGTGCTAATGGTTTGAAGAAGAACTAAGAAGCATTGTTGTCTCGGAATATCAAGCTTTATGATGATGAATCAAGCATATTCAAGCAAGTGATGGAGTTCAACAAAGAATATAATGAACGATTCCCGAGCAACCAAGCATGTGAGTGCAAAATGGCCCGAGAGGACAGCGGTCCTCGCGCACATGCGCGGATGTATGACGCGCATATGCGTGAGAGGTCGCGCATATGCGCCAAACGGCGGCTCGCATATGCGTGGCGCGGGATTTTCAAAGGGGCGGAATAGAATTGGGGCGTGCATATGCGCGCGATGCAAATGCAAAGCCAGTGACTTCCACGCATATGCGTGGCTATGGAGCGCGCAGCACAATTTAAGAATTATTTCCTTCCTATTTTTGAGGCCTATTTGTTTTGGTAATTAGATTTTCATATCTTTCTGATTTTGTAACAATACATGTACGAAAATTTCATCATTGTAAACACAATTGACATTATTATTGATTGAATATCAATGTTTTGAGTTTTTCTCTCAACATTTCAAAGCTTGGCTTTGTATACACCTTTGTGTGTTTCTCAAATCAAACTTATCAAAGTATAACACTTTGTGGCGTTTGTCGATTGTTCTTAACTCGGATTGTCAAAGACGAGTTTTTGAAGGTTCGCTTGAATTTCGATTGTTTATCTCGTTAATATTTGTTGCTAAATTCTTCGTGATTTAGAGGTGAATATGACAACCTTACTTGTTCAAAAAGATCGGGACAATACAACCGTTTTTTTGTTTCATCGAATCGAGGGCGTGACTTCGTTTTTGAGCGCGTTTGATTTTCGTGGTTCGAAGGATCGCTTCATTTGGTATCAGAGCTTTATGTTCCCTTTGATTCAAGTAAGTCTATCATTTTTATTATCAGATCTGTGTTTATCCTTCGTTTGTTATCAGATCTGTTTTATCCTTTCGTTCTTCGTCTTTCGTTAATCTTTAATTCTACAAATTTTGTGATTTTTTTTCTTTTTTTTGAGTGCACAATGAATCCTTGTGCAAGAGGTGAAAAAAAAATACAAAAATTTCGAAATTTCGCCATAGATTGGTTTTGCTTGTTTGTTCTATTCTCTTGGGGAGCCATATTCAAGTGCCTCTCACAATCAAAAAAAAAAATTATTGTGCTATTATTTAGCATAGAATCTTGTTCTTATCTCTATTGTGAGTCATATTTAAGTGACTCTCACAATAAAAAAAAATTATTTCAAATTTCTTGTTTTACGCAGTCCGTGTAACTCAGTTTGCAAGTGTCGTGAAGTTTGAACTTGAAAGTTGGTGCACACAATTACAAAGCCTGAAAGTGTACCCTACGAGATAACTCTCAAAAATAGAGTGAAATACTTGAGTGTAAGCGTTTATTTCTTTGGAGTGACACGTGAGGTATTTGTAATGAGAACAAAGAAAAAAGAGAGAAAAAAAAAAGAGAGAGTAGAGTGAATTTTCATTGGAGTGGCTAGTGAAGATTTTTGGTGAGGAACTTTATCTTTTATTGTTTTATACTAACATTTTCTTGCAGCTATAATTATTGACGATCATCAATTTCAAACCATGTTAAGAGGGTGGGTTGGATAGAATGTGGGAGAAGGAGTTTCAGCCTCTGCGTGAGAGGTATAGGCGATGCGAAGAAGTTGGGACGTATGATAGGCACGATGATGAGAATAAGCGGGGTAGAAGATTTGGAGAGAATCGAGCGTTGCATTTAGATTTTAATGATGGTAAGCGATGTGAGAAGAATAGAGGAGTAGGCCGAAGAGGCGAACGTGATGTGTATAGGGAGTCGTTGGCATCCACGTGGAGGACGAGCTTGAAAAAGAATGTCAGTGCTAGGCCAAAGAACGAGTTTAGACGTGAAGCTAGCAAATTTGAATATCAAGGTACATTTAAAAACTCAAATTCTAGTACTTGTGATATTATATGTTGTTGGTGTTTAGTAGTTGGTCATGATATTAGCCAATATCCTAATTACGGTGTGCAGTAGTATAGTCATTTGTTGAGCTTGAACCACATATTGAAATTGAGATTGAGGGTGTAGTTGAATCTGAATCTCAAGTTGAGGCCATAGTGGAACTTAAATCTGAAGTTGAGGCTAGATTTGATGATGATGGTATTCCACTAGTTAGTGAGTTGAATGTTGCTAAACGATGTATAGTGGAAGCTGAATCATTAGGTGGAGGAGAAGTGCCTATTTTGTGTACTATGGAGGAGGAGAATTGGGAAGGAAGAACTATTGTACATCAATTTCTTGAGGGACAAAATGTTTCATTGGTTCAATTGAATCCAAATGTTCTTGAGGATCAATTGAAATTTATTCATGAATTGAGTGAAAAGAAATGTGAAATGGCCGAAAGAAAGAGAGAACAAAAGAGTGAGATGGCCATAGAAAAGAAAAAGGAGATAAAAGAAAAAGATGAAAAAGAAAAAGAGGCCAAAGAAAAGAAAAAGAAAAAGAAATTAAAGGCCCAAAAGAGTGAAAAGAGTGAGGTTGAGAGTTAATTTTTTTTGTATATACCCCTTAAAGTACCTTTGTACAAAGAGGTTTATTATCGTTGTGATGATATAGCCGGTTCAATCCCGAGCATTGTTATTTCTTCCTTCCAAGATTTTGGAGTTGTCAAGATGAGTAGACAAACGAGTCTTGTTAATGGGAGAACCTCATGGTTTGAAACGCAAGAATGCAAGTGCCACCAAGATGAGGTAAAGATAGTTGCCAACGCAACAACCATGAGGTATGACTTTATCTTATTTCGTTGTTGTGTTGTATCCAAGAGTTTGGTGAGAGAGTTGATAGTGGGATGTCTAAAGGGTCTAACTGTGAATTAAACTTTGTGCCTAGAAGTCATTGATTTGAGAATGATGACATATTGAATAGATTAAATTTAAATGTTAGTGATTGTGATTTTCCAAGAGTTGTCAAATTGATGAGTTTTTGTTATGACAATGAATTGTATGCAATATGTTCAAATTTTTATGATGAGTTAAATGTTTACATGGATAGTACATTTTGTGCGTTCTATTTGTATGATTTATGTTGGTTTGATGATGGTTTTGAGAGGTGCAAGGATGAACATGATTATTTCTTTGTTCATGATTAATACATTTTTAAAGAGAATAAATTTTTCATCCTACACCATTGCATGAGTTGTTGTTTGATATTGAGGCACATGACATTTGTTTGATTGGATGCCATGAAGTAACTAGAGCCATTGATAGGATGTATTAATTTTTACTATGGTTGCATATGAGGAGGCATATTGAGTGGTATTGTGAAACATGCATTGCACATAAGAATTTTTATGATCATAATGAATACAATTTTAAGGAGGATTTCATTGCATGAGTTACATGCTTGAGAGGACTATTCCAGTGGTTTTAAATTTGATAAAATGCATCATTATATGTGTTGGTTACATATGAAGAGGTATGATAAGTGGTGTAGTGAAAGGTGCATTGCATATAGGGAGAGTGCACCTGAGCTAGATTCTTATATCATGCATGAACTACATCTTATTCCTAGTGAGCTATGGTCATACATGTGTATGGAATTTGTTGTGTTGTTAACTAGGTCTAAGAAGGGGAGGAATCTGATTTTTGTGATACTTAATGATATATTATTGTCCTTATTTTGTGCTACATGTTATCTATCGTCCGGAGTAATAGGTGAATACATAGAGAGGGTAACCGTGAAGTTAGGATTACAAGTGCGGTTGGAGCTGGCCGATGATAGCACCTACAAACTTGGGCTTTAAGGTAAGCATGTTGATAATATCATCCTTATTATTACTAACTTGCTTCGTTTTTTGTGTAGGTGGGCAAGATTTGATTACAAATCTTTTTGAAGAAGGGGAGTATGATACGAATCAGATCAAGCCTGGCGTGCTAATGGTTTGAAGAAGAACTAAGAAGCATTGTTGTCTCGGAATATCAAGCTTTATGATGATGAATCAAGCATATTCAAGCAAGTGATGGAGTTCAACAAAGAATATAATGAACGATTCCCGAGCAACCAAGCATGTGAGTGCAAAATGGCCCGAGAGGACAGCAATCCTCGCGCACATGCGCGAATGTATGACGCGCATATGCGCCAGACGGGGGCGCACATATGCGCGGCGCAGGATTTTCAAAGGAGCGGAACTGAAGACTTCGCGCATGTGCGCGGAATTGGGGCACGCATATGCGCGCGATGCAAATGCGAAGACAGTGACTTCCGCGCATATGCGCGCGGCGCAATTTCAGAATTATTTCCTTCCTATTTTTGAGGCCTATTTGTTTTGGTAATTAGATTTTCATATCTTTCTGATTTTGTAACAATATATGGACGAAAATTTCATCATTGTAAACACAGTTGAGATTATTATTGATTGAATATTAAAGTTTTAGATTTTTTCTCTCAACTTTTCAAAGCTTGGCTTTGTATACACCTTTGTGTGTTTCTCAAATCAAACTTATCAAAGTTTAACTCTTTGTGGCGTTTGTCGATTGTTCTTCACTCGAATTGTCAAAGACGAGTTCTTTGAAGGTTCTCTTGAATTTTGATTGTTTATATCGTTAATATTTGTTGCTAAATTCTTCGTGATTTAGAGGTGAATATTACAACCTTACTTGTTCAAAAAGATCGGGACAACACAACCATTTCTTTGTTTCATCGAATCGAGGACGTGACTCCGTTTTTTAGCGCGTTTGCTTTTCGTGGTTCGAAAGATCGCATCAAAAGGAATATCCGTGTACGGTTAAATCGATCATAGGCAATTGAATTCACCCATATCACTTTTAAGAGTAGGATCGTGTTCCGTGTATTACTAATATATAGTATGGAACCAGGGACTACTGACAAAGAACTGGCACTGAACCCTATGTGGAGAGAGAGCTTTATAGGAATGGTGTGATAAAGCAGCTCTTGGAGTAATCTCGATGGAAAAAATCATTGTGGTGTACGGTGCACGAGCGTGGAAGGGAATAAGATCAGTCTGGTAGGAAGATGCTCATCCAGAAATTGCGTGGAACATGCTGCTGATATGGGGCCAAAACCAACGGTAATTAAGAGACTAGGCCATAATGAAAGCGTATGCACGAATACAAATGTAAGCAAAGGAATTGAGAATAAAGAGTATGGGGCCGGGGGGTGGACTGACAAGGATTGACTACTGAAACCAGTGTGGAAAGAGAGTTTCCCCAAACCGCTAGCCTTAATAATGTCACCACGGGTTCTGCCTTTTCTTCTTTTTTTTTTCTATTTTGCTGTATTCAATGACGGCGAAGGACTGCTTGGGATCAGCATAATTCTAAAACGTAGGTTCCTGGTCCTATATACTGATCATGACATGCTGCCGTAAGCGTAAGGACCCGGAAGTCAGAGATACAGCTTCTTATTAGCTAGGTTTGATACGTATTGACTACATACGACCTCAAGGGTAAGGTGGCGTGTAATATCCCAACCTTTTAGCATTTTATTGTTTATGATATTATTTTTGGTTGGGTGTTTAGGAGATATGGTTATTGGATATTTATGGCTTATTATGGTAATGGATATTTCAAATGGTTTGATGGTTGAGATTATGTGTAATGGTTATGTTTATTGGAATGGTTAAAATATGGTCATTGTTTATGGTTATTGTTTTGGTATTATGTTCATAGTTGGTGATGATTAAAGAAATGCATGGGTAGAATAGAAAGTTGATTTTGAGCCAAATAGGAAATAGAAGTGTAGAAACGGTATGAAAAATGTGGCAGTTGTTGTGGTTTTTAGCATAATGTTTTGTTTATTGCTCCAATTGATGTGAGGCCAATTCCATTGGAAAGATAAGGTATAAGGCTATAACTTTCATGTTTTGAGTTTTGTTCAAATCATTAGAGAAGACGAGCCAAAAGTGGCCCGAAGTGTGTCGTTTGTTTCGTTGTTCCTGCACTGACACATAGGGCTACAACTTTCATGTTTACCACTTTGGCTAATTCGGAAGAAAAAATGCAGTTTTGGCCCTTGGCAGAGGGTACACGGACCTGTACACGGACCCCTACACGGGGTCCGGGTCTTGCCATGCAAAATGAGTGATTTCCCGTGTGTACACGGACCTCTACACGGAGGTGGGCACGGGGTCCGTGTCTATGGCGTAGAAAACACGTTTTTTTTGTGTATTTATAGGCTTTTAATCCACTTTCTACACTATTCTACTCACTTCTCATTTCTTCTTTTTTCTTGGATCGTTCCTAGCTCTTTTCCCTTCAAGATTTACTCTCCTTCATTCTCTACTCCAATTGCAATGTTTATAGTTGGATTTTAGAGTCTCCTATCTTAGACTTCAAGCTATAAGGTATGAACTTTTATATTCTTAAAGTTGGGAGGGTTTGAAGTAAGGAAGGGTTAAGTAGAATTGTTGATTTCTTGAATTAATGTTGATAATTGTTGGTTATTAATGTGTTTATTGATGTAGGAATTCAATCAAGGTTACATTAGCAGCCATGGTGCTTGTGGTTGTAAGTAGAAGCTTCCTTTCAAGTGCTCACATGATATATATGTATATAAGTCATGTTTATTGATGTCTAGCTCCTTCCATTGTTAGATTATTGATGTATGTATTGTTATTTGTTTATTGTGCCAAAAATACCATTGAATTCATTGATAAGGAGCTAGTACTTTATTGTTGCCTACCAAGTATTTGTTAAAATGCCCACATGAAGTTCCATATGATTAAAGCCAAGGAATGATAGTAATTCATGCATGTCATTGACCAATCACATGATTATGAGTATCTCTCACAGTTTTGATATATTTATATATCAAAGAGATACTATCCACAGGTCACAGGTCACATGCTATCATTTCCTTTCCTTTAATTCATGTAATGAAATACCATCTATACTGCTTTGTTATCTATTGTTCATTGAAGATGGTATTATTCATTGTTTATTTCCATTGATTCATTGTTCATTGCCATTGCTATAGCCATGTTCCAAGCCAAGCCTATGTATATGTATTTGTTATGTACAGCTTTCTGCTTACGGAGTTTTATCTCATTCCAGTTAATGTCATGTGATCCAGGTGATAAAAAGGATTGAAGCGGATTGTCCGAGGAGGAAAAAGTCATATAGTTATGGAAGGGAAACTTTTACACTGTTGTTATGAAACTTTTAGATTGGAAATTATGGGGTTAATGATGTTGACTTTTGGTTTTCTTTTGAAGGATTTAAAAGTGAATGTTTATGTAAACGAATTTTGATAATGCTTATGATGTAAATGATTTAATGTTCTTTCCCGTTTAATTTCAAATGATTACGCGTATGTTTTTCCTTTTAAATTTAAAAGTCATGAGAGGGGGTTGTTTCATAGCGGGTGAACAAGTGTTTGGTGGGTTGCTTCTTGCTTTTGTTTGTCGGGTAGGACTCTTTCCCGACCAGTTGCTGGTAAGCGCCCAATCGCCGCCGGTAGGCCAAATCTCTTGCATTATGACCCATATATACGGTTGGGCCAGATGTAGGGGGCAAGGCGGAAGACATACCTAGTGCTCGATCTATGCGGTCGGTAAGCGCCTGCATCCAGAAGAATGCTTTTTGATATCCAACTCTATCGAATAGAGCAATACCTATCGAATAGAGACCTTTCCTTACTTAAATAATAAATGAGACACGAAGCTAAGGAAAGATAAAAGAAAAGGGCAGCGTTCTCCTGATGACCAATGTTGCGGTACGAGAAAAGCATTAGATAAATGATGTGTACGCCGAGCTAAATAGTTGTTACCAGTATGAACCAATTGTTCCTAAAGATTGGAAGGTCGCTAATGGTGATCACACAGGATAGAGAAAAGATATAAAATATAAGAAATAGAAGAAGGATCTCGAACAAACTGAGGAAGAAAAGGTATGCGGAATGGAGTTCTTTATTTGACTCCTCCCCTACGAAATGAGCACTCCGAGAATGTATCTATTGATAAGCGACACCTCGGACTATCTGTTACAGTAGGTGCCCGTCGAGCAAAGTGTTGACCGAGTGTTCACAATGAAACTCTATGTATAAACAATCTTTATTTTAATTAAATTTGAAATTATTGATTTGGCACATCTTTATCTGTATACCCATGCTAGTTGCATAATTAAAGTCCTTGAATATACAAATAGTAGAAAGAATATGAGATGCTCATATGATGAGTATCATGAAACTCATATTTGGAATACTGTATATTCTAAACAGTTCCTAGTCCATTCAGCCGCCGCTAAGAAGGATATATGCCGTTCGAGTTTGAGACTAGGATCTGCGATGTGAGTACCATGTTTCATTGGTAGGGGACATTGAGATGTCCGAGCTGTTAGAGTAGGTGCCCGTCGAGCCAAGTGTTGGCCGAGTGTTCATAATGAAACACTGTGTATAAAAAATCTTTATTTTATTTATATGTGGAATTATTGTTTTGGCACATCTTTATCTGTATACTCATTCTAGTTGCATAGATAAAGTCCTTGAATATACAAATAGTAGAAAGAATATGAGATGCTCATATGATGAGTATCATGAAACTCATATTTGGAATACTGTATATTCTAAACAATTCCTAGTTGATTCAGCCGCCGCTAAGAAGGATAAAGGCCGCTCGAGTTAGAGACTAGTATCTGCAATGTGAGTACCATGTTTCATTGGTAGGTGACAATGTGATGTCCGAGCATGCAGATAGGTGCTCCTGGTAGAGTGCACTGAACAACTCTTCATTTAGGACTTTTCAAGTGGTTCTCACTTATAAAGTGGAAACGTCCTAGTTTATGGTTGTACACCATTAGTCCATATGACCCGGGACAACATTGAGACTATATATGCTAGCGTTGCACTTTGACTTGTTACCGACTCTCATGGGGTCATCAGGTGGCAAGGTTGGGTGTTCTGTCGAAACATATAGGAGTCGATGCATTGTAGTCGGGGATTCACCGCTTACCTTCGGGTAAGGATATCCTATGTGTATGTAGTATGAAATCTCTGATCAGAGTGTTGGTGGTAATTATGAAAGGGGTTTCATAAATTACACCGTCGCTGCAACTACGACATGACACATAGTATTTATTCTTTGACAGCTCGTACTGTACGCTAACCATAATAGAATAGTTATTGTAGGCACTACCATTTGATACCTAGGGAATCATGTAAGTGATGCTGCTAGGCGTTTCACATGATTTGTTGGGTACTATCAGACTTGAGTTATGCCGTTCTTATTATCAAGGAGTTGATAAGTAAGAATGGAGAGATTGGGGTATGCTCATATAAGGACATGTTTAGTCCCGGATCAGATGGAGATGTGAACCCACGGTTAGTTGTATCAATGAACCATTGAGGACCACACAAGTTCTAACTTTCTAGATCCCGTTGAGAAGTAAAATATTTCAATGTGTTAAACGGCTTATAAAAGAGTTAATAAGCGTAAATAAAATAGAAGTATGTTCTATAAGAAGATTATGGGGAATGTAACTTTTAATTTGTGGAAGTGTTCCTAATTTGTAGCAGATAGGTGCTCCTTGTAAAGTGCACTGAACAACCTTCCATAAAGGACTTTCCAAGTGGTTCTCACTTATAGAGTGGAAACGTCTTAGTTTATGGTTGGACACCATTAGTCCTTATGACCCGTGACAACATTGAGACTCCATATGCTAGTATTGCACTTTGACATGTTTACCGACTCTCATGAGGTCATCAGGTGGCAAGGTTGGGTGTTCTGTCGAAACATATAGAAGTCGATGCATTGTATTCGGGGATTCACCGCTTACACCATCGATGAAACTACTACATTACACAGAGTATCGAATCTTTGACAGCTCTCGATAAACCAATAGTTGTCGAATCGGTAGAGATATATGAGTTGAAGAGACCGTACTGTGTGCTAACCATAATAGATTGGTTTTTGCAGGCACTATCATTTTATATATAGGCAATCATGTAAGCGATGCTGCTAGGCGTTTAACATGATTGGTTGGGTACTATCATACTTGAGTTCTGACGGTCTTATTATCAAGGAGTTGAAAAGTACTAATGAAGCGATTGGGGTATGCTCATTTAAGGACATGTTTAGTCCGAATCACATGGAGATGTGAACCCACGGCTACTTGTATCATTGAACCACTGAGGGCCACACAAGTGATAACTTTTCTAGATCCCGTTGAGAAGTAAAAATAGTTCAATGTGTTGAACGACTTATAAAGGAGTTTATATGCGTAAAGAATAATAGAAGTAAGACTTCTATGAGGGGAATGCAACTTTTAATTTGCGGAAGTGTTCCTAAATTAAAAGTGTTAGAGTAGATGCCCTGCAAGCCAACCATTGGCTAGGGATTTTATTGACTCAGTTGTAATTAACAATCTTTATTTTAATATAATTCATTATTTCATGGTTTGTTATTTCTTTATCTGTATACTCATGTTATCAAACATAGATAAAGACCTTGATTATACTTTAATACAAATGAATCGTAATTCGATGTTGAAACTAGTTCGTAAGCACTGTATGATCTAAATTTGTTCCTAGTCAATTCAGCCGCCTGAAACATGGATAAAGGTCGCTTGAGCTCGAGACTAGCATCTGTGATGTTGTGTACTGCTTTTCTTGGTAAGTGCATAGAGATGTCCAAACATGCAGATGGGTAGTCATATGATGATTATACCGAACAGCCCTCCCTCGGACTTTCCAAGTGGTTATCATTCATCGAGAGGATAAGTCTGTGGTTATGATTGTGCACCATTAGTCCTTACAACCCGGGACAACACTGAGGCTCTATATGCTAGGGCTGTGCTTTGACACGTTCACCGGCTCCAGGAGAGTCATCAGGTGGCGAGGTTGGGTACAATTGCAAAACATATAGGAGCCAGTGCATTGTAGTCGGGGATTCACCGTTCACCTGCGGGTGTGAATATCTTATGTGATATGATGAAATTATAGTGCATGGAATCTTTGGCCAGAGTATGAGATGTACGTTAGAGAGGCGAACGGTACATGCGATGCCACTATTTACAGTTATCACATAGTTATCGAATTAATATGCAACCCTCGATGAACCAATGGTTGCAGATTCGATCGGGATATATGAGATGAAGGGACTGTAATGTACGTTAATCATAATCGACTGGTTCTTGCAGGCACTATCAGCGATACCTAGGGGACCATGGGGCGATGCTACTAGATGCTCTTACCATGATCCGATGGGTGCAATCAGAAATGAGTTCTGACATTCTTGATCAAAGTGTTGATGAAAAGAATGAGGCCAACTGGGGTAAGCCCGAATAAATGATTATGTCATGAATCACAAAGAGTTGTGAACCCACGGCTAGCAGTATCCCTGAACCATTGAGGGTCACACAATTACTGGATCGTTTGTTCCCGTTGAGAGAATAAATTCAAAGAGTTGAATTTATAAAATTTGAGAATTTAATTTATTAAACTCAAAATATTGGGTTTATTAGATAATAAATTTTGGAGGTGATATAAATTCAAGGAGTTGAATTTATAATTTGAATAATAAATTCAAATGTTGAATTTATAAATGATTTAATTTATTAAACTCAAAGGTTGAGCTTATTAATTAATAAATTAAATATGGTGGGTAATATGTTTAATGGGCTTGTAAGAGTACAAGTCCAACATATTAAATAATTAAAGTTGTTAATGGACCTTGATTAATTGATTAAATTAGTGTGACTAACCCAATTAATTAATTAAGCCCATTAATGTTAATTAAAGGGCCCAATTATTATACTATGATAATTAGGTCATGGTTAATTATAAATATAAGTTAACATGACATAACCCTAGCCACCACCACAAGAGATTTTCGAAATCTCCTCTCCCAAGAACTCCATAATTCGGCCACTTCTCCTTGGAGAATAGTTTGAGCCGCCTCTCAAATTTCAATCTCCTATGTAAAATCTCTTCTACTTTTTCTAGTCCAAATTAGAAGAGGATCAAACCATCTAGTCGTGGACCTGATTAGAAGAAAAGAGTCCCTGAAGAAAGTTCGTAGGGATTTCATCAAGAGCTATCTCCGCTAAATCCGGAATAGTTGGAGTCGTGTGATTAATTCACCAAAGGTATAATTTTCTAAACATCCTATGAATGTTTTATTAAAAACCATACGAACGCCCAATCAAATGTATTTTGATTGTCAAAATAAAATAAAAATTTTAAAACTTCCGCTGCGTTTGGGCGCTGCCCTGCGCAGCGCGCAGCGTACCGAGCGTCCGCACGCTGCGCGCGGCGCCGCGCGCGCGCAGGGATGCCGCCACTGCCCGAAACGTTCGGGCAGCGGGCGGGCAGCGAGGGCGGCTGCCCGGGATCGTCTCGAGAAGCGTGCTGGATGATGGGCTTGAACTGTTTGGGCCTAGGGTGCAATTTTCTGATTTTTCAAATTTTTGGGCAAAATTGATATTTTTGAAAATTGATTCAATTTTATTTTGAAAATTAATTTTTAAAATTAATAATTTTCTCGTAAAATAAATAATTAGAATATGATTTTAATTATTTATGGTAAAAATTAGTTTTTACAAGAAATCAATTATTATTGATTTAATTGAAAATTAAATAAAGGTGTTTATTTAATTTATTAAATTCTTTAATAATTGTGGTGGTTAGTGATAAAATTATTAGATATGATTTATCAGTTAATTAAATTTGTTTAATTAATTGATGTTAATATTTGATATTAAATATATGAAGGATGATCGAGAGCCTTGACCAATGTATTAGGTATATGTTAGGATATTTTAGTGTTTTTATTCATTTTGTTAATATTTGATATTATTAAAGTGGGCCTGGTTTATGGCCCGTTTCCACCCCCATGAGATGTATCCCTTATGTGCCATGGCTATTTAAATGTAATCATTAGAAATAGTGGGAGATCAAGACTGGAAGATGGTGGACCCGATGCACAAGATGAAGACATGTAAAATATTGGAAGCTTTTGTAATAAGTTGCATTTGCATCCCTGCATTCACCTAAGTTTGGACCTGGATCCATGTATGGCTCACATGGATCTAATAGTGTTGGCGATCGATCATATTTATTTATTTTTGAATGTCATATTATGATATATGTGATATATAGTAGTATGCATGTATGTATATTATTAAATAATATAGTTGAATGAATCCGGCAAACATACAAACTCATGGCACGCGTTTTTAAAATTAAAATGATGAGACAATTTTAAAATTAAAATCCCTCATTTTGAATAAGATTCAAAATTTATATCAAACCGAAAAAGTAAAAATTAAAAAAGTTTAATTTTTCCTTGCCTTCCATCAACCGTGGTTGCATGTTGATCGCTACCCGCGGACAGTGTCTGGCTCATATTATTGGGGAGGCCTGGACGCCGGAAAGCTGTGACTTCCACTGGACATATGATGTGAATTGAGTGGAACTCCCATGACTTCGGCTCATATTATTGGGGGAACTCATGGCGACCGTCCACTATAATTCAATATTGATGGGTTGGTTTGACACGTGAAAATAAACGGCGTCATATTATTGGGTCCTTATTAAACGTGAGGCAAAACACGCAGAGGTTGCATAGGGATGCAATTGGATTCTACCTTTTAGAAATTATAATTGGCTGATATTATTCGGGATTATAATTGGCTAATTGGACTCTACGTGCCTACTAAGGAAATACGATTTCCCTTTTTCATCAGAGGGTGGTGGAAATGTCAAAATAGTGGGAGGGAAATTTATAAAATGAAAATCCATATTTTATATCTTAGAATTATTTTAAAATTATCAGTAACTATTATCTGGTTTCATTTTCAGTATATTTACGATGTCTACTCGTAACCCGCTTTCAATCATTCTCGATCAAAACAAATTGACTGGCCCTAACTATCACGACTGGTTCCGAAATTTAAAGATTGTTCTGAACTCCGAGAGGATTGCGTATGTTCTTGATAAGAAGCCACCAAAGGAGGCATCTCCTGATATAAGTAGGACTGAGTTAGCTAAGCTTGACAAATAGTGGGACCATGATCTTCAGGCTAAGAGCTACATGTTGGCTTCTATGTCGAATGAACTTCAGAGAAGGTTCGAGGAGGCGGTGAATACTGCTGACATTCACCTTCATCTGAAAGAATTGTATGCTGTACAAACTCGTTCAGATAGACATGCTACTGTTAAAGAACTCATGACTACACGCTTGCAAGAAGGGGCTTCGGTCCATGAGCATGGTGTTAGGATGATTGGTCTCATCAAGAAGTTGGTGGGACTCGACTTGGTTATGCCTAGTGAGCTCTCGACTGATATTCTATTGCTGTCTTTACCTGCCTCGTTCGACGGATTTGTGGTTAATTTTAATATGAATAAGCTTGAGGCCACCCTTGAAGAGTTGGTCAATATGCTCACTAATTATGATGCCACGATTAAAAAGGAAAAGCATGTTCCTCTGGTGGGTTCTTCGTATGGTACGAAAAAGGGAGCCCCAAATAAAAGCAAGAAACGTTCTGTCCCTCCAAAGAAGAACAAGCCCAACAAGAAGCCATACACGAAACCAAATCTGGGACCCACAAAGCCTGACAAGTCAGAACAAATCTATTTCCACTGCAACAAGCCCGGACATTGGAGGCGTAATTGCGCGTAGTATCTTGCCCAGAAGCGTTCTGGCCATGGTCTGTTTTATGTTGAAGTTAATGTTTCTATTAATTCCTCTTCTTGGGTATTGGATACCGAATGTGGTTCTCATCTATGCAATGATTTGCAGGTGATGGGAAGAAGCAAGAGGCTTAGAGATGGTGAGACCTTTCTAAGACTGGGAAATGGAGCAAGAGTTGCTGCCACTGCCATTGGAGACGTTACTTTAATTTTGGACAATAATTTTAAGTTGTTTTTGAGAGATGTTTTATTTGTTCCTGAATTGGTTAAAAACATTATTTCTATTTCTATGCTTGATAGGGATGGTTATTCTTGTGATTTTGCTAAAAGTGTTTGCAATTTATACAAGAATGAATGTTTGATTGGAACTGAAGAATTAACAAACGATCTCTATAACTTAAAATAAAAAGATATTCCGTTGAACAATATCCAAGCGCATACGAAAACAACAACAAACAAAAGAAAAATAGAAGATCCAAATCCCGCACAAATATGGCACGCTAGACTAGGTCATATTTCCCAAAGAAGGATGCACAAGCTAGTGGGAGAAGGCATGTTTGACCTGTCAGACATAAATTCTCTACCAACTTATGAGTCCTGTCTAAAAGAAAAAATGACTAAAACTCCATTCAGTGGAAACGTGGAACGTGCACATGGTCTACTGGATTTGATCCACACGGACGTTTGTGGCCCGCTAAGTGTTAGCACAAAATTTGGACATTACTATTTCATTACCTTTACTGAGGACCATTCGAGGTATGGGTACGTTTATTTGATGAAACACAGATCTGAAGAATTTGAAAAGTTCAAAGAATTCAGATCTGAAGTAGAAAATCAGCTACAAAGAAGTATTAAAGCACTTCGATCTGATCGAGGTGGAGAATACTTGAGTGCTGGATTTTTGGGTTATCTAAAAGAGAATGGGATTCTCTCAGAATGGACTCCACCAGCAACACCACAATTGAATGGTGTTTCTGAACGTCGAAATCGAACCCTGATGGACATGGTACGATCCATGATGGGATTCACTGAACTGCCTACATCGTTTTGGGGCTTTGCGCTTGAAACGGCGGCAATGTTGTTGAATAATGTCCATACCAAAGCGGTGGATAAAACACCATATGAGATATGGATGGGAAAAACTCCCAAGTATTCTTACATGAGAATATGGGGATGTCCTGCTTATGTGAAGCAGACAGTGGGAGACAAATTGGATAGCAGATCCACTTTGTGCTACTTTGTAGGATATCCAAAGAATTATGTTGGATATTATTTCTATCATCCCAATGAGGCAAAAGTGTTTGTTTCGAGAAATGCCACCTTTTTGGAAAAGGAATTTCTATTAGATAGAAAAGGCAAGATGATAGAACTTGAAGAAATTCAAGAAACTCCCTCAACTATAGAAGTTGAACCCATTTCCCAACAACCAGTAGTTGAAGTCCAAGCTCCTAGAAGGTCTGATAGGGTTATTAGACCACCTGCAAGATATACGCTTCTTCATGAACAAGACCAGAATGAGTCTTGTGTTGGATGTGATCCAATGAACTTTAAGGAAGCAATATCTGATACCGATTCATCCAAATGGCTTGAAGCCATGCAGTCAGAAATGGACTCAATGTATTCAAACCAAGTCTGGACATTAGTGGATCCACCTGAGGGAATCGTTCCCATAGGATGCAAATGGATCTACAAAAGAAAGCTTGGGGCGGATGGGAAGGTAGTGACCTTCAAAGCAAGACTGGTTGCAAAAGGTTATACTCAAAGGCAAGGAATTGACTATGAGGAAACTTTTTCACCAGTTGCTATGTTTAAGTCCATTAGAATACTACTGGCCATAGCAGCATGGTATGACTATGAAATATGGCAAATGGATGTAAAGACTGCATTCCTCAATGGAGACATCAAAGAAGAAATTTATATGTCTCAACCTGAGGGATACACATCAGTAGGAAGTGAGCATAAGGTATGCAAACTTCAGAGATCTATATATGGTCTCAAGCAGGCGTCAAGGAGTTGGAACCTCAGATTTGATAGCACAATCAAAGAGTTTGGTTTTGCTAAGAATCCCGAGGAACCATGTGTGTACAAGAAAGTTAGTGGGAGTGCAGTGACATTCCTTATACTTTATGTTGATGACATCCTACTCATTGGGAATGATGTAGGATTACTGCAATCAACTAAAGTATGGTTAGCAAGTAAATTCTCCATGAAAGACATGGGTGAAGCATCATATGTATTGGGAATACAGATCTATAGAGATAGATCAAAAAGGATGCTAGGACTCACCCAAGCCACTTATATCGATACCATTCTGAAGAGATTCTCTATGGAAGAGTCCAAGAGAGGATACTTACCAATGTGTCATGGTGTTACTCTATCTAAAGCTATGTGTCCTAAAACTGATGAAGAGATAGAGATGATGACACGTATTCCATATGCGTCAGCCATTGGTAGTATCATGTATGGTATGATATCAACACGTCCTGATGTTGCTTACGCTTTGAGTGTTACAAGCAGATATCAGGCGAACCCTGGTCAAATGCATTGGAAGGCCGTGAAAGATATTCTTAAGTACTTGAGAAGGACTAAGAACTTGTTCATGGTCTATGGGGGTGGAGAATTAAAATTGGAAGGCTACACTGATTCTAGCTTCCAATTTGATGTAGATGATTCGAAATCGACCTCTGGTTTTGTATTCATGCTTAATGGTGCGGCTGTCTCTTGGAAGAGTTCCAAACAAGACACCGTTGCGGATTCCACCACTGAAGCTGAGTACATTGCTGCGTCTGCTGCAGCCAAAGAGGCAGTTTGGATGAGGAATTTTGTCCAAGAGTTGGGCGTTATTCCTAATGGAGTTGATCCAGTCCCGGTGTACTGCGACAACACTGGTGCCGTTGCGCAAGCAAAGGAACCAAGGTCTCATCAGCGATCCAAACATGTACTGAGGAAGTTCCACATCATCCGGGAGATTGTGGGAAGAGGAGATATATCAGTCGAAAGAGTCCCCTCTACAGATAACGTTGCTGATCCACTTACAAAGCCCTTGCCAGGACCATTGTTTGAGAAGCATCGCGAAGCAATGGGATTAAAGTTTATGGGTAGTTGGCTCTAGGGCAAGTGGGAGATTGTTAGAGTAGATGCCCTGCAAGCCAACTGTTGGCTAGGGATTTTATTGACTCAGTTGTAATTAACAATCTTTATTTTAATATAATTCATTATTTCATGGTTTGTTATTTCTTTATCTGTATACCCATGTTATCAAACATAGATAAAGACCTTGATTATACTTTAATACAAATGAATCGTAATTCGATGTTGAAACTCGTTTGTAAACACTGTATGATCTAAATTCGTTCCTAGTCGATTCAGCCGCCTAAAACATGGATAAAGGTCGCTTGAGCTCGAGACTAGCATCTGTGATGTTGTGTACTGCGTTTCTTGGTAAGGGCATAGAGATGTCCAAACATGCAGATGGGTAGTCATATGATGATTATACCGAACAACCCTCCCTCGGACTTTCCAAGTGGTTATCATTCATCGAGAGGATAAGTCCGTGGTTATGATTGTACACCATTAGTCCTTACGACCCGGGACAACACTGAGGCTCTATATGCTAGGGCTGTGCTTTGACTCGTTTACCGGCTCCAGGAGAGTCATCAGGTGGCGAGGTTGGGTATAGTTGCGACACATATAGGAGCCAGTGCATTGTAGTCGGGGATTCACCGCTCACCTACGGGTGTGGATATCCTATGTGATCTGATGTAATAATAGTGCATGGAATCTCTGGCCAGAGTATGAGATGTACGTTAGAGAAAGAGTTCTCCAATAGTACACGCGATGCCACTATTATAGTTGTCACATAGTTATCGAATTAATATGCAACCCTCGATGAACCAATGGTTGCAGATTCGATCGGGATATATGAGATGAAGGGACCGTACTGTACGTTAATCATAATCGACTGGTTCTTGTAGGCACTATCAGTGATACCTAGGGGATCATGGGGCGATGCTACTAGACGCTCTTACCATGATCCGATGGGTGCAATCAGAAATGAGTTCTGACATTCTTGATCAAGGTGTTGATGAAAAGAATGGGGCTAACTAGGGTAAGCCCGAATAAAGGATTATGTCCTGAATCACAAAGAGTCGTGAACCCACGGCTAGCTGTATCCCTGAATCATTGAGGGTCACACAAGTACTGGATCGTTTGTTCCCGTTGAGAGAATAAACTCAAAGAGTTGAATTTATAAAATTTGAGAATTTAATTTATTAAACTCAAAATGTTGGGTTTATTAGATATTAAATTTTGGAGGTGATATAAATTCAAGGAATTGAATTTATAATTTGAATAATAAATTAAAATGTTGAATTTATAAATAATTTAATTTATTAAACTCAAACGTTGAGCTTATTAATTAATAAATTAAATATGGTGGGTAATATGTTTAATGGGCTTGTAAGAGTACAAGTCCAACATATTAAATAATTAAAGTTGTTAATAGACCTTGATTAATTGATTAAATTAGTGTGACTAAACCAATTAATNACAAGAAGAAAAAAAATTCGGCCACCTCTCTTGAGAAAGAAGTTTGAGCCGCCTCTCAAATTTCAATCTCCTACGTAAAATCTCTTCTACTTTTTCTAGTGCATATTAGAAGAGGATCAAACCATCTAGTCGTGGACCTGATTAGAAGAAAGGAGTCCCTGAAGAAAGTTCGTATGGATTTCATCAAGAGGTATCTCCGCTAAATCCGGAATAGTTGGAGTCGTGTGATTAATTCACCAAAGGTATAATTTTCTAAACATCCTATGAATATTTTATTAAAAACCATACGAACGCCCAATCAAATGTATTTTGATTATCAAAATAAAATAAAAATTTTAAAACTTCCGCTGCGTTTGGGCGTGTAGAAAACCAAGATCCAACAGTGGTATCAGAGCCAAGGTTTTTTTCTAAATCGTATGGTTTTGATATTGAATAATTTATTTCTCACCACACAAGAAAATTTTTCAGAAAATTGTAGCACAATTAAAATTATTTTTTTTAGAAAACAAAAAAAAAAAATTTCGTATCTGCCCGGAACTGTTCCGGGCAGACCCGCGCGCAGGGCAGCGCGCTCAGCACGCGCGCNATTGTGGGCTTGAGTAAAATCAAGTAAAGTTTAAATGATCTCAAATGTGTTTGAAACATTTAAATAAAAGTCCATAGGCCTTGTAATTGTTACAAGCCCAAATAGAATTGCATGCTTAGGAGGTGAAGGGTTCGAGGCAACTTTTGAGTTAATGGCATGACATTCACATGCAACTTTTTACTTCAACTTTTTGCACAACCAAGATAACTCATCCTTCTCTCCTCCCACACAATGTTGGCCGAAATATTGAACCACATTCTCCTTCATTTTTTCTTTCTTCAATTGTTGAGGAAACTCTCTCTTCTCAAATGAAAAATGCTCTAATTTTTATAGTGCAAAATTAGAGTGGATTTAGCTTGTTGGTGGTTGGATTAATTTTGAGCAAGGTGTGCTCTTGCAAGCTTGAAGATTTGTCTTTCCATTCAATATCTTAGTTGCTTGACAGCTAAGTTGGAGTCATCATCAATCCATTGTGATTGATAGGTAAAAATTACTAAACACACTATGAATGTCATTTTTGTGTTTTATTGTATTTGCTACACATCTTAGTGGTTTAGGGTGCTCGATTCTTGCTTGAAAAATAATTTTGAAATTTTCATTGCGCAAGCAAGCACCTTAAACGATCCCCTTTCAAAGGTCTCATCAGAAATCCAAACATGAATTGAGAAAGTACCACATCCTCCGAGAGATTGTGGAAAGAGGAGAAGTGTCGATTGACAAAGTCGGCTCCACAGATAATTTTGTTGATCCACTAACTAAGCCTTTACCTAGACCATTATTCGAGAAGCATCGCGAATCGATGGGTTTCAAGTATATGTGTAGTTGGCTCTAGAAAGCTATTTTACTTCTCAACGGGATCTAGAAAGCTAGTACTTGTGTGGCCCTCAATGGTTCATTGATACAACTAGCCGTGGGTTCACATCTCCATGTGATTCGGACTAAACATGTCCTTATACGAGCATACCCCAATTGCTCCATTCTTACTTATAAACTCCTTGATAACAAGAACGTCAGAACTCAAGTCTGATAGTACCCAACCAATCATGTTAAACGCCTAGCAGCATCGCTTACATGATTCCCTAGGTATCAAATGATAGTGCTTGCAAGAACTATTCAATTATGGTTAGCGTACAGTACGGTCCCTTCAACTCATATATCCCGACCGATTCGACAACCATTGGTATATCGAGAGTTGTCAATGAATCGATACTATGTGTCATGTTGTAGTTGCATCGATGGTGTAATCTATGAAACTCCTTTCATAATTACCACCATACTCTGATCAGAGATTTCATACTACATACACATAGGATATCCATACCCGAAGGTAAGCGGTGAATCCCCGACTACAATGCATCGACTCCTATATGTTTCAACAAAACACTTAACCTTGCCACCTGATGACCCCTTGAGAGTCGGTAAACAAGTCAAAGTGCAATGCTAGCACATAGAGTCTCAATGTTGTCCCGGGTCATAAGGACTAATGGTGTACAAGCATAAACTAGGACGTTTCCACTCAATAAGTGAGAACCACTTGGAAAGTCCTTTATGGAGGGTTGTTCAGTGCACTCTACCAGGTGCACCTATCTGCATGCTCGGACATCACAATGTCCCCTACCAATGAAACGTGGTACTCACATCACAGATACTAGTCTCGAACTCTAGCGGCCTATATCCTTCTTAGCTGCGGCTGAATCGACTAGGAACTGTTTAGAATATACAGTATTCCAAATATGAGTTTCATGATACTCATCATATGAGCATCTCATATTCTTTCTACTATTTGTATATTCAAAGGCTTTATCTATGCAACTAGCATGGGTATACAGATAAAGATGTGCCAAAACAATAATTTCAAATATTATTAAAATAAAGATCGTTTATACATAGAGTTTTATTGTGAACACTCGGCCAACACTTGGCTCGACGTGCACCTATTCTAACAATCTTTCACTTGCACTAGAGCCAACTACCCACATGCCTAAAACCCATCGATTCGCGATGCTTCTCGATAGTGGTCCTGGTAAAGGCTTAGTTAGTGGATAAACAACATTATCTGAGGAGCCGACTTTGTCAATCGACACTTCTCCTCTTTCCACAATCTCTCGAAGGATGTGGTACTTTCTCAATACATGTTTGGGCTTCTGATGAGACCTGGGCTCCTTTGCTTGAGCAATGGCTCCCGTGTTGTCACAAAACACCGGGACAGGAGCAACTCCATTAGGAATGACGCCCAACTCTTGGACGAAATTCCTTATCCAAATAGCCTCCTTTGCTGCAGCTGATGCAGCAATGTATTCTGCCTCGGTGGTGGAATCCGCAGTACTGTCTTGCTTGGAACTCTTCCAAGAGACAGCAGCACCATTGAGCATGAATACGAACCCAGAGGTTGACTTCGAGTCATCGATATCGCTTTGGAAGCAAGAGTCGGTATAGCCTTCCAATTTAAGTTCTCCACCCCCATAGATCAAGAACAACTTATTGGTCCTTCTCAAATACTTGAGGATGTCTTTCACAGCTTTCCAGTGTGGAAGACCAGGGTTCGATTGATACTACTCACTACAGTTAGTGCAAAAGCCATGTCAGGACGTGTAGATATCATCTCATACATGATGCTACCAATGGCTGACGCATACGGAATGCGTGCCATCGCCGCTATCTCTGCATTAGTCTTGGGAGACATTGACTTGGATAGGGACACGCCATGACACATTGGTAGATGTCCTCTCTTGGACTCATCAATCGAGAACCGTTTCACGATGGTATCAATGTATGTGGACTGGGTGAGACCAAGCAATCTTCTTGATCTATCTATATAGATCTGTATGCCCAATACAAAAGATGCTTCACCCAAGTCCTGCATCGAGAACTTACTCGCTAACTATACTTTAGTTGATTGCAACATTCCTACATCATTCCCAATGAGTAGAATGTCATCAACATAAAGCACCAAGAATGTCACAGTACTCCCATTGACCTTCTTATACACACAGGATTCCTCAAGATTCTTAGTAAAATCAAACTCTTTGATTGTACTATCGAATCTGAGGTTCCAACTCCTAGATGCCTGCTTAGACCATAAATAGATCTCTAAAGTTTGCATACCATATGCTCACTTCCGATAGATGTAAATCCTTTAGGTTGAGACATGTAAATATCTTCTTTAATATCCCCATTAAGAAAGGCTGTCTTGACATCCATCTACCATATCTCATAGTCATACCATGCAGCTATGGCTAGCAATATCTTTATCGACTTGAACATTGCAACTGGAGAAAATGTTTCCTCATAGTCAACTCCTTGTCTTTGAGTATATCCTTTTGCTACCAATCGCGCCTTGAAGGTCAATACCTACCCATCTGCCCCAAGTTTCCTATTGTAAATCCATTTACACCCTATGGGAACAATTCCCTCAGGTGGATACACGAGATTCGACAATTGGTTCGAATGCATGGAATTCATCTCAGATTCCATTGCTTCAAGCCATTTGGATGAATCGGCATCAGATAACGCTTCCTTGAAGGTCCTTGGATCACATCCATGGTTAGGCTATTTATGGCCCTCTTCAAGAAGCAGACCATACCTCATAGGTGGTCTCGAGACTCTTTCGGATCTTCTAGGAGCTTGTATCTCCTCTCTTGGCTCTTCGGGTGTGGGTTTTTCAATTGTTGGTGTCTCTCGAACCTCTTCGAGTTCTATCATCTCCTCTTTTCTATCCAATAGAAACTCCTTTTCCAAAAAAGTTGCATTCCTAGAAACAAACACCTTTGTTTCTTGGGGCTGATAGAAATAATATCCAACAGAATTCCTTGGATATCCCACAAAGTAACATAAAATGGATCGAATATCCAATTTATCTCCCACTACCTGCTTCACATAAGCAGGACACCCCCATATTCTAAGATAAGAATATTTGGGAGGCTTACCCATCCATATCTCATATGGTGTCTTATCAATTGTCTTTGAATGGACATTGTTCAACAACAGTACCGCTGTCTCAAGCACATATCCCCAAAAGGATGGCGGCAACTCCGTGAACCCCATCATAGACCGAACCATGTCCATCAAAGTCCGGTTACGACGCTCCGAAACACCATTCAACTGCGGTGTAGCAGGCGGAGTCCACTGCTAGAGAATCTCATTCTCCCTAAGATACTCTTGGAACTCGGCACTCAAGTACTCACCACCTCGATCCGATCGAAGTGAGAGAGAAAAACATACTCCCTAAGATACTCTTGGAACTCGGCACTCAAATACTCACCACCTCGATCCGATCGAAGTGCTTTGATGCTTCGTCCCAACTGTTTCTCTACTTCACTTCTGAATTCTTTGAACCTTTCAAAGGCTTCAGACTTGTATTTCATCAAATACACATACCCATACCTCGAAAAGTCATCAGTAAAGGTGATGAAGTAGGCATGTCCATGCTTAGTGGTGATGCTAAGTGGACTGCACACATCGCTATGGATCAAATCCAATAACCCTTTGGCTCGCTCCACATGGTCCTTAAAGGGAATTTTGTTCATCTTTCCTTTCAGACAGGATTCACAAGTCGTGAGACATTAATATCAGACATATCAAACATGCCCACTCCCACTAGCTTGTTCATCCTTCTTAGGGAAATATGTCCTAATCGAGCATGCCATAATTGTGCTGAATTTAGAGTATCTTGTTTTCGCTTGTTTGTTGTTGTTATATCTTGGACATTGTTTAGTGGAATATCTTTCAATTTTAAGTTGTAGAGATCGTTTTCAAGTTCTCCAGTACCAATTAAACATTCATTCTTGTAAATGTTGCAAACACCTATGCTAAATAAACAAGAATATCCATCTTTATCTAGCATAGAAATAGAAACAATGTTTTTCACCAATTCAGGTACAAACAAAACATCTCTTAAAATTAACTTAAAGTCATTGTTCAAAAGCAAGTAAACATCTCCTATGGCTTTGGCAGCAACTCTTGCTCCATTGCCCATCCTCAAGAAGGTCTCACCTTCCCTAAGCCTTCTACTTCTTCCCATCGCCTGTAAATCATTACAGAGATGTGATCCACATCCGGTATCCAATACCCAAGAAGTAGTGTTAATTGAAATGTTTACTTCAATGTAGAACATACAATTTCCAGAACCTTTCTGGGCAAGATATTCCCTACAGTTACGCCTCCAATGTCCAGGCTTCTTGCAGTGATGACAGATGTCAACAGTCTTGTCAGCTTTAACTGGTGTAGCTGCCATAGCGGGACTCAGAGCTTGCCTCTTCAAGGGCACATTCTTCTTGGGACGTTGGAAAGAACGCTTCTTTCCCTTCCCACGTGGATCAGTCTTCGTGCCAGATGAAGAACCCACATAAAGAACCGGCTTCTCTTTCTTGACGGAGGACTCAAAGGTCACAAGAATATTCACCAACTCCTCAAGGGTCGGCTCCATCTTGTTCATGTTGAAGTTCACCACAAAAGGATCAAATGAGCTAGGCAATGACAACAACAACACGTCGATGGTCAACTCCGAAGGCAACATCAGATCCATACCAACGAGCTTGTCCACGAGCCCAATCAGGCCATGCTCATGGACCGAGGCCCCATCTCGCATGCGCAAAGTGATCAGCTCCTTGATGGTAGCATGCCTAAGAGGCCGTGTTTGCTCACCAAAGAGCTCCTGAGATGCACATGAATGTCAGCAGCACTCTTTGCATCCTCAAAACGCTTCTGCAGCTCATCATTCATAGAAGCCTACATATAACACTTCGCTTTCAAGTCATGGTCACACCATTGTAAGTCTGCAATTCCTCAATAGTGCAGCTAGTCGGAGCCTCAGCAAGGGGCGACCCAAAAAGTGTATATGCTATCCTTTCCGAGTTTAAGACGATTTTCAGGTTTCTTAGCCAAGTGAGGTAATTAGATCCGGTTAAAACGTGTTTTTCGAGTATTGCGGATAGCGGATTGCGAATCGAAGACATTGTCAAATTTTGTACTGGAAAGTAAAACAGATAAATGTTAATGACTATTTTAAAATATTTAGTAAGATATAAAGTATGGACTTTTACTTTATAAATTTTCGCTCCCACTGTTTTGACATCTTTCACTACCCTCTAGTGAAAACGGGAAACTCCTTTCCTCAGTAGGTACGCAAGGTCCAATTAGCGAATTGTAATCCCGAATAATATCAGTCAATCACAATTCCTAAAAGGTAGTTTCCAATTGCATCTCCATGCAACCCTGTACGTAAACTTTTGTCTCACGTTTGATTAGGACCCAATAATATGACGTCGTTCATCTTTACGTGTCAAGCCTAACTCATCGATGTTGAACCTTAATGGACGGTCGCCATGAGTTCCCTCAATAATATGTGCCGAAATCATGGGAGTCCCATGTAGTAAACATCACCATGTCAATGGATGTCACAGATTCCCGGCACCCAAGGCCCCCCAATAATATGAGCCGAGCCTCGAGCACGGGGTAGCGTTCATCATGCACCCATTGTCGATGGAAGACATGGAAATTATAAACAAATTTATAATTCCCCTTTTTGGAATTGATATTAATTTTGAATCTTAGTCAAAATGAGGGTTTTTAATTTTGAAAGGTCTCATCATTAATTTTATTTTAAAAACTCGCCATGTTTGATCGTATGTTTGCCGGATTCATGCAACTTTGTTATTATCATAATAATAACGCACATACTCATTATTTATAACATATCATGCATATATTATAAACAGTAAACAAAACAAGGATGATCAATCGCCCCAAAACTAATGGCCCGTGTAAGCTAAGCACGGGCCTAGGTCCAATCCTAGGGAAATGCACGGGATGCAAATGCAACTATTACATATGCTTCCAATATTTACATGTCTTCGATCTTCATAATCATCAAGACCACCATCTTCCAATCTTGATCTTCCACTATACTAATATTTACAAATAAATATCCATGGCAAATAGGAATACATCTCATGGGGGTGGGAACGGGCCATAAACCAAGCCCACTTTAAAAATTTTATAATTATTACAATCATTCAACACAAAATATCCTAGCATACACCTAGCAAATTGGGCTTGGGCTTTTGATCATCCTTGATGCATAATATCACATATCATACACCATCAATTAATTATCACAATAATTAATTGATCCAATATTATATATCTTGATCTAATCACTGACCGCCACGATTATAAACTAAATTAACAAAGTATACCAACACATTTGTATACTTTCTAATTAATTTATTTATAAGCGAATTTCTTGTAAATCACCATTTACTATAAATAATTAAAGTCCAACTTCAATTATTTATTTTACGAAACAAATTTTGTGGATTTAAACTTAAGGTCCAAAAAAATCATTTTTCACCCAAAAACATTTTAGCCCATTTAAATTCACAAATTGTATTAGCCAACTAATGGCCCAACAACTTCAAGGCCCATGACACTTTGATATTCCAAAACACTTTTGGAAACCCTAGTCGTCATCGCCGTCGCCGGAGCACCGTCGCCGGATTACGCCCAACATGCCAAATTTTTTTTTTTTTGAAAGGGGGCTGTTCGGGTAGCCCCTTGGGCTTCCTTTGCTGCCCGTTTTGGGCAGCCCCTCAGGCAGCCCAAGCTGCCCAAAAACACCCCAAAAATTGGCCCTCGATTTGTTGTTTTTGTTGTCTCATGCGGTTAGAAAATGACATCAACATAATATCATGTATTTGCTACACAAAATAGTATCCTTAGCTCTGATACCACTTGAAAAGAGATCGATTAAGGTGCCCGAAAGCGCAACGGAAGTTTCAAAAATATTTTTCAACAAGAAAAATCGAGCACCCTAAGCCTAAGATGTGTAGCAAATACAAAAACACGAAATGTCATACATAGGGTGTTTTAGAAAATTTTACCTATCAATCACAAGGATTGATGATGGCTCCAACTAAGATGTTGTAATGCCCAAGAATTTTATGTTGATAATCTGGGATTAACGATTATGACTTGTACCGCTTATAGATGGATCAAGTCGCGATCAGAATGGGACATGCCTGAGTTAGCATAGCTTGAAATTCCGTAGGTATCGCGCACATGCGCGACAGAGATGCGCGCATATGCGCGAGTCCCATGTGCCGAGGTCGAAGGCCTCGCGCATATGCACGAGAAGCGACCCGCATATGCGCGAGATGATGAATTCAAATATGCCGAGGCCGTAGGTCTCGCGCATATGCGCCGGTTGAGGTCGCACATATGCGTGAGACGTGCAGAATGAAAAATAAGCCAAGTGTCTTTGCCATGCAATATATGTGCTGAGTCTTCATTTCTTCACTCATTCAGCAGCTGAAAATCGAGAACACTTCCATGGAAACCTCAAGAATGCTCATAGCCTAGAACTTATCTTGTACAAGATCTAACCACCCGAATTTCGATCCGAATTCATTTCCGTGCTCCTCTCATCAAAGGCTTCAAGGGGATGTAAGTTTTATTCATTTCCTGCATGATTTGAGATATTGATGTTGGGGAAATTGTGAATTACACTAGATTATGTGTTCTTGTGATATCGGAGAGCGTATAATTGAAACTGGAGCGAAGAAATGGTACCGTATGCATTTGTTATGAATTTCAGCATATATGGAGTTGAATTGAATAGATTTTGACATGCTGGAATTAGAATTGTGATGATATGGTATTGGTTATACATTGTTGAGATTGAATTATTGTTGAGTTGACGGGGACATCGAGTTTACGCCGTTATGCCGTCAAAATTATCTCAAGATTGAGTATTGCACTTCACATATATTATCTTGAGTTAGAAGTTGATATGGTGCATTGTATATATGTCATTTCAGATTGGGTTTGACAGATTCGATATCAAGGATACGAGACTTCGACTTCTACGAACGATAAGAAAGGTATAATTCATGTTGGTTTGGGAAGATACAACTCGAATTAGATTTGGTTCGAGTTTCCCAAAATCACATACTAGATTTTTATACCTTGCTATACTTGTGCTTTATGTTGATTTATGTCTAAGCATTGAGATAAGAGAATCATTGGCAGAATTGCCAAGTTCTAGACTTTCGGTGTTATCGAAGCACGGGAAAAGATCGACTCCGGTTGTAGATGTTCGATACAGACAGGGCCGAAGTCTAGGAATAAGACGTACCGCCACCACGATTGGGAGGGTAGGTGGGAGACTTGTTACGTCTTATTCACACCGGGATCCCTACAGTTAGATATGAATTGAGTCAAGAATAAGAGTCGAAGATGTGTTATCTGTATTCATTAATATGTGTTACGATTACTGATTCATGTATCATGATTTTGTATTTCCTTGTTTAACATGCATGTATACATGTTTTATACTGGGATTTGTTCTCACCGGAGTTTTCGGCTGTTGTTGTGTCTGTATGTGTGCATAACAACAGGTGGGACAGAATAAGGGTCACACAAAGGATGAGAGATCGAGGTTAGAGTGGTGATTACGGACATAGCAGAGAAACTAGTAGTGGTTACAATTGATATGTAATGGGTAATTGTAAGGCCCGAGAATTTGGTTATTATAATCGGACATGATTTGTTGATAATTGATGTGATTATAGATGTATTGTATCGAACCGGAAAAGACGAGAGAATATACAAAATGTGTGCGAGGACAGTACCCCTCGCGCATATGCGCGACACTGATTGGCGCATATGCGCGAGGCTGGTAGAGGACCTCGCGCATGTGCGCGAGACAGGGCGCGCATATACGCGAGTAGGTGTGCTTCAAAATGTTACGTCCACAGAACCTCGTGCATATGCGCGGAAGAAGGGCGCGCATATGCGCGAGCTGTCAAAAAGAGAAATTCCGAGACCCGTAGGTTTCGCGCATATGCGCGAGAAGAGGGCGCGCATATGCGCGAGATGATGAATTCGGAAATGCCGAGACCGTAGGTCTCGCGCATATGCGCCGGTTGAGGTCGCGCATATGCGCGAGACGTGCAAAATGAAAAATAAGCCATGTGTCATTGCCATGCATTTGGATGGGTACACCTCTTCATTTCTGTCAAAATTCCAGCAAAAGGGTCGAGACTTCTTCCATGAAACCCCCTCAAGCTAGAAGAGATAGTAATACCTTTGTTGTGCAAAATCTACTCATCCAAATTGTAATCCGAGGTGAGATTCTTGATTCTCTTGTTAATAGCAGCAAAAGGAGGTAAGTTTTATGCAATTCCAGCATGGTTTGAAAGTTAGAGGTTGAGAAAATTAGTATATGCTCTATATTATGTGTTCATAAGATGATAAGCAACGTAGAATCGAAACCGGATCGAAGAAATGAGATCGTATGAGATTGTTATGCATTTCAGCATATTTGTGGTTGAAATTATACAGATTTGTGACTTGTATATGATATTGGTTGATGAGGATGAATTAGGGTTATTGATTATTGATGTTTGAGTTGACCGGTATCGCGAGATTACGCCGTTATGCTGTCAAAATATACCGAGATTGAATATTGATCCATATGTGTGTTCCTTTGAGTTAGAGGTTGATATGGTACATTGTATCTATGTCTTTTCAGATTGGTATTGACAGATTTGATATCGAGATTTCAAGACTTCGACTTGTGCAAACCAAAACTACGACAAGAAAGGTATAATTCATGTTGGTTCGGGAAGATACAACTCGAGTTAGATTTGATTCGAGTTTCCCAAAATCACATAATAGATATCTATTCCTTGCTATGCTCGTGCTTTATTTTGAATTATGTATAAGCATTGAGATAGGAGAGTCATTGGCAGAATTGCCAAGTTCTAGACGTTCGGTGGTATCGAAGCACAGGAGAAGATCGACTCCGGTTGTAGATATTCGATACGGACAGGGCCGAAGTCTAGGAATAAGACGTACCGCCACCACGATTGGGAGGGTAGGTGGGAGACTTGTTACGTCTTATTCACACCGGGATCCCTAGATTTAGATATGAATTGAGTCAAAGATATGAGTTTGATTTACATATGTTGATTACATTCATAATAGTATGCTCATAATTTATATTGTGTATATGCATGTATACATGTTTTATACTGGGATTTGTTCTCACCGGAGTATTCAGCTGTTGTTGTGTCTGTATGTGTTCATGACAACAGGTGGGACAGGATCAGTGTCGCGACAAAGATGAGAGATCGAGTTAGCGTGGAGATTTCGGGCGTAGCAGATGAACTAGGAGTGTTTACATGTGACATGTAGTTGTGGTAAACTCTAGTTTGTATTATGTAAAGGGAATAAGACATGTTTTTACCTTTGGTGAAATAAAATAAAGAATGTAGTTTGTGTATGATTTTTATACAACTGTTTTTTAAATGACATAAATTAAAACACATATATACAGCGTAGTTGTGATTGTGGCTCACATCTTCCTTTATAAATTTTTTTCAACGCATTATCAGGTAAACAAACAAAATATTTACGAAGATTCACAATACAAGCATCCATATTATTATTATTATTATTATTATTATTATTATTATTATTATTATTATTATTAT
>NC_133316.1:8282474-8283057 GCF_012295235.1 Primulina huaijiensis | reverse complement strand
GGTAAATGACAATGCTTACCAAAAACTAACCTATATGGTGACATCCCTAATGATGTCTTAAACGCAGTTCTATATGCCCATAATGCATCAGTTAATCTTAAAGACCAATCTTTTCGATTTGGATTAACTGTTTTTTCTAAAATTTGTTTTATTTCTCTATTTACAAGTTCAACTTGACCATTACTTTGAGGATGACATGGGGTAGAAACTTTATGTGTAATGCCATATTTTCTTAACAAAGAAGAAAATGATTTATTTATAAAATGACTTCCCCAATCACTAATTATTGCTCTAGGTATTCCAAATCGACTAAAAATATTTTCTTTTAAAAATTTTATAACAACCTTATGATCATTAGTTCTACAGCAATTGCTTCAATCCATTTTGAAACATAATCAACAGCGACTAAAATGTACGTATATCCAAAAGATAATGGAAATGGACCCATAAAATCTATCTCCCAATTATCGAATATTTCAATAATTATGATTAGATTTAAAGGCGTCATGTTTCGTTTTGAAATTTATCCCATCTTCTCACAGTTTTCACAAGATTCGCAAAATAAATGCGTATCTTTGAATAA
>NC_133316.1:8230794-8282374 GCF_012295235.1 Primulina huaijiensis | reverse complement strand
GCATCCGCAATTGGTAGCATCATGTATGGAATGATATCTACACGTTCTGACATGGTTTTTGCACTAAGTGTAGTGAGTAAATATCAATCGAACCCTGGTCTTCCACACTGGAAATCTGTGAAAGACATCCTCAAGTATTTGAGAAGGACCAATAAGTTGTTTTTGGTCTATGGGGGTGGAGAACTGAAATTGGAAGGCTATACCGACTCTAGCTTCCAAAGCCATATCGATGACTCAAAGTCAACCTCTGGGTTTGTATTCATGCTCAATGGTGCTGCTGTCTCTTGGAAGAGTTCCAAGCAAAACAGTACTGCGGATTCCACCACTGAGGCCGAATCCATTGCTGCATCAGCTGCAGCAAAGGAGGCTGTTTGGATAATGAATTTAGTCCAAGAGTTGGGCGTCATTACTAATTGAGTTAATTAGACTAATGGGCTTATTTAATTGGTTTATTAGGCCAAAGCTTAATTAGTAGTTAATTAGTGTATAAAATAGGTAAATAAACCCTACACTAGATACAACCCATCGGCCGCACAATTTCAAAAGGCAAAAAAACTCTTCCCACGCCACACTTCCCTACAATCCCAAAATTTCCCTCCAGCATATACACGACACACACTTGAGAATTAGATAGGAAAAGCTTCGAACTTTTCCAAGGAAAATCTAGCCGAGGTCGTGCGTCACCGTTCTTCGCATCGTCGCTTCGTTTTCGTGCGTAAAATACGCAAAGGCACTCCTAAATCTTCCTTTTCTCATCCATCATATCATATTATGATTTGAATTATTGTATGCATGAAAACATGAAATATTTTTCAGAAATTTTCGTAATATTGCTTGCACCATTGAGGAAACATGTTATCTTGTTGAAAATCCTTAAATTTTTTTATGAAAAAGGGGGCTGCCATGAACTTAGGTTGGAACCAGTGGGTCTATACATGAGTTAAGGCCCTATATTACTCACCTTACTCACTAAAAACGAAATAAGAACCAGCAGAACAGGCAATGCATCAAGGGAACCCGATTCTGCTGTCAAAAGGGTTTTACCACTGGGCATGGGTTCAGCTTGGACCAGGGCTAGGCTAAGAGTGTGTATGAGTCTGGGGTGGAGTCCTAGCTACGCTAGGAATCGAACACCAGGGCTGGGAAGGAGTCCTAGCAAGCTAGGACTCCAACCCGTAAGATTTCATGAGGAGCAGCGCAGGTTTGCTGCTGGTGCAGGGAAGAGAGGGGCTCGGCCAGGGGGTCTGGGCTGGGTTAGGTCGACTCCTTGGGGTCCTAGGTGAGTGCTTAACATGAGGGTTCAAGGGCTGGGGCGGCTTGGGTGGCTGCTGGCTCGAGCAAATCGTTATGAAGTGAATGGCAGCAAGGGGAGCGCACAGGTTGCTGCCTTCTTCAGGTGGCTGGTGCGCAGGGTCCAGGGGCTGGGTCAGTCTGGGCTTGGTCCAGGGATGGTCAGGGCTAGGTGGGTTCTGTGGTTAAGGGTTGGGAGGAGTCCTAGACTAGATAGGAGTTCCTTTTGTTCAAGGACATCACACCCACGCATAGGCAGAAACATGGGGCGACTTCCAGCAAGTTTTTGAGAGGGTTAGGGTCATGATTTTGGGCTGGGCTTGCACAGTAAGGTCCCTAGATGGGTTGGCTAGGTTTTGGCTCAAGGTTGTTTGGGCGTGGCTCGGGTATTTTGGGAGATGGCTCGGGTCGAACGGCTAAGGGTCAAAAAACGAAAAGTATAGAACAAAAATTGATCCAAGGGTCCACGGGGGTGGCTAATTACTTGAAAGGGTATAATAAATATTAAAAACGTTATGTTTAAAGTTTGGGATCAAAATAATGAGTTTTGGTATTTTTCGGGATTTAATCGCCGCACGAAACGCTAATTAACGAGTTAATTTAAACGCCTAGTTTTAAGCTTTACAAAATTATGAAAAATTATATTTAAGCTTCAATAATTATTATAAGTCCAAATTTATAATTTGGGAATTTTATGCTAAGGTTTGGTTTAATTCGGGATTTAAATGCATTAAGACGTCGCGTTTCAAGATTAAATTAAAAAGTCCTTGATTTAAGCTAAATAAAAATATGAGAAAGTTCATGTGAGCTTAAATAATTATTTGGGACATGTTAGAGTCAATAAATCAAGAAAAAGGTCAAGAACGTAAAATGTCACGATTAGGGTAAAACGGTCTTTTTGCACCGGGAAATTAGTAAAGGTCATGGCAGTGCCCTAAATGCTATTTTTATGATATTATGATTATTTTTAATTGATTATGAAATGTTTATGATTACATGGTGATTTTTAAATGTCTATTTGATTTTCATGGTTTAAGGAAGACAACTAAAATACATGTTGCATGCTTGGTTTCAATATGAAAAACGTAAATATTGTTCATGATTTTCTAAGTGATGCAAATGAAAAACGTTGAAGGATGTGAAGTTATTGTGACTAATTCGTTAATGTTGGCGACGTCGTGAGGGTTATGGTCCCAGTGGGAGCCCGACGATCGTGTTTCCATCATTGCGAATATGTGGTAACGGTTATGTGGTAACGGTTTTGTGGTAACGGAAGAATGGGAATATCGTGAGGGGAAAAGGCCCCAGAGGGAGCCCATTTATGGGAAAAGGCCCCAGAGGGAGCCCCGACGATCGTATTTCTATTCGAATCATGATAGGCCAGGGCCCAGTTGACCGGTGAGAGTGTTGCTGGTGTCCCCCGCCGCCCAGTACTGTGGTTATATGTAGATGGATCCATCGACCTTCACGATCATGATCAGGAAAGTCACAATTATCGATCTGAATTCAGCAAAGGAAAAGGAAAAGGAAATGGAAAAGAAAAAATGTTTATGATCATGTTAAAAAGATTTTTGTCATGATAAGGAAAAAGAACATGGTTATTTTTGCATATCGTGAAATGTATTTTTACTTACAAGTATTTTCACTGTTGCATGTGGTTTTATACTTATTATTTGTTATCAAGATTATGATGTGTTGAGTCTTTAGACTCACTAGGGGTGATGGATGCAGGTGAGTTTGAGGGAGGTCTTGACGGATGATCTGACTGGACTGAAGGCGCACACAACTTGTAGTGTTGCTCGGTTTTCTTGTTGAAAAACAATTTTTGAAACTTCCGTTGCGCAATCGTAACCGTAATTGATCCCCTTTCAAGTGGTATTATGAGCTATGGTTGCTATTTTGTGTAGCATATACATGATATTATATTGAGGTCGATTTCTAACTGCACGAGATGATTTGTTGCAATAAAATGAAGGCCGATTTGGGGCCGTTCTTGGGCAGCAAGTTGCTGCCCATTTCGGGCAGCTTGGGCTGCCAGAGGGGCTGCCCGAACAGCCCCTCTTTAAAATAAAATTAAAAAAAATTTGTGTTGGCCGGAATCCGGCTCCGGAGTTACGACGACGGCGATGACGACTAGGGTTTCCAAAAGTGTTTTGGATTATCAAAGTGTCATGGGCCTTGAAGTTGTTGGGCCATTAGATGGCTAACATATTTGTGAAATTTTAAATGGGCCAAAATGTTTTTGGTGAAAAATGATTTTTTGGGACCTTAAGTTTAGATTTACAAAAGTTGTAAATATTTTCTCATGAAATAAATAATTGAAGTTGGACTTTAATTATTTATAGTAAATGGTGATTTACAAGAAATTCGGTTATAAATAAATTAATTAAAAAGTAGACAAAGGTGTTTGTATGCTTTGTTAATTTAGTTTATAATCGTGGCGGTTAGTGATTGGATCAAGATATATAATATTGGATCAATTGATTATTGTGATAATTATATCATGATGTATGATATTTGATATTATGCATGAAGGATGATCAAAAGCCCAAGCCCAATTTGCTAGGTGTATGCTAGGATATTTTGTGTTGAATGATTGTAATAATTATCAAATTTATAAGTGAGCTTGGTTTATGGCCCGTTCCCACCCCATGAAATGTATCCCTATTTGCCATGGATATTTATTTGTAAATATAAGTATAGTGGAAGATCAAGATTGGAAGATGGTAGCCTTGATGATTATGAAGATCGAAGACATGTAAATATTGGAAGCTTATGTAAAAGTTGCATTTGCATCCCATGCATTTCCCTAGTATTGGACCTAGGCTCGTGCTTAGCTCACACGGGCCATTAGTTTTGGGGCGATTGATCATCCTTGTTTTGTTTACTGTTTATAATATATGCATGATATGTTATAAATAATGAGTATGTACGTTATTATTATGATAATAACAAAGTTTCATGAATCCGGCAAACATACGATCAAACATGGCGAGATTTTAAATAAAATTAATGATGAGACCTTTCAAAATTAAAAAAGCCTCATTTTGAATAAGATTCAAAATTAATATCAAGCCCGAAAAAGGGAATTATAAAGGTGCTTATAATTTTCATGTCTTCCACCGACAATGGGTGCATGATGAACGCTACCCGTGTTTGGGGCTCGGCTCATATTATTGGGGGGCCCTGGACACCGGAAAGCTGTGACATCTATTGACATGGTGATGTGAACTATGTGAAACTCCCATGATTTCGGCTCATATTATTGAGGGAACTCATGGCGACCGTCCATTAAGGTTCAACATCGATGGGTAAGGCTTGACACGTAAAGATGAATGACGTCATATTATTGGGTCCTAATCAAACGTGAGACAAAAGTTTACGCAGAGGTTTGCATGGTGATGCAATTGGACACTACCTGTTAGGAACTGTGATTGGCTGATATTATTCAAGATCATGATTTGCTAATTGGACCTTACGTACCTACTGAGGAAAAGAGTTTCCCGTTTTCACTAGAGGGTAGTGAAAAATGTCAAAACAATGAGAGCGAAAATTTGTAAGTAAAAGTACATACTTTATATATTACTAAATATTTTAAAATATTCATTAACATTTATCTGTTTTACTTTTCAGTACAAATTTTGACAATGTCTTCGATTCGCAATCCGCTAACTGCAATACTCGACAAACACGTATTAACCGGACCTAATTACCTCAACTGGCTAGGAAACTTAAAAATCGTCTTGAATTCGGAAAGGATAGCATATACACTTACTGAGTCGCCCCCTATTGAGGCTCCGACTAGCTGCACTCCTGAGGAATTGCAGACTTACAAGGATTGGTGTGATCATGACTTGGGGGCTAAGTGTTATATGCAGTCTTTTATGAATGATAAGCTGCAGAGGCGTTTTGAGGATGCAAAAAGTGCTGCTGACATTCATTTGCATCTCAAGGAGCTCTTTGGTGAGCAAACACGGCCTCTTAGGCATGCTACCGTCAAGGAGCTGATCACTTTGCGCACGCGAGATGGGGCCTCGGTCTATGAGCATGGCCTAAAGATGATTGGGCTCGTGGATAAGCTCGTTGGCATGGATCTTACGTTGCCTTCGGAGTTGACCACCGACGTGTTTCTCTTGTCACTGCCTAGCTCCTTTGATCCTTTTGTGGTGAATTTCAATATGAACAAGATGGAGCCGACCCTTGAGGAGTTGGTAAACATGCTTGTTACCTTTGAGTCCACCATCTAGAAAGAAAAGTCGGTTCTTTATGTGGGCTCTTCATCTGGTACGAAGACTGGTCCACCTGGGAAGGGAAAGAAGCGTTCTTTCCAACCTCCCAAGAATAACGTGCCCTTGAAGAGGCAAGCTCCGAGTCCTGCTGTGGAAGCTACACCAGTTAAAGCTGACAAGACTGTTGACATATGTCATCACTGCAAGAAGCCTGGTCATTGGAGGCGTAACTGCAGAGAATATCTTGCCCAGAAGAGTTCTGGAAACGGTATGTCCTATATTGAAGTAAACATTTCGATTAACTCTACTTCTTGGGTATTGGATACCGGCTGTGGCTCACATCTCTGTAATGATCTACAGGTGATTGGAAGAAGTAGGAGGCTCAGAGAAGGTGAGACCTTCTTGAAGATGGGCAATGGAGCAAGAGTTGCTGCGAAGGCCGTGGGAGATGTTTACTTATTATTGAAAAATGATTTTAAGTTAATTTTGAGAGATGTTTTGTTTGTACCTGAGTTGGTGAAAAACATTGTTTCCATTTCAATGCTTGATAAAGATGGATTTTCTCGTTTATTTAGCAAAGGTGTTTGCAATATTTACAAGAATGAATGTTTAATTGGTACTTGAGAACTTGAAAACGATCTCTATAACTTAAAATTGAAAGATATTCCATAAACAATGTCCAAGCAATAACAACAACAAACAAGCGAAAACAAGATAATCTAAATTCGGCAGAATTATGGCATGGTCGATTAGGACAGATTTCCCTAAGAATGATGAACAAGTTAGTGAGAGTGGGCATGTTTGATATGTCTGATATTAATGTTCTCATGACTTGTGAATCCTGTCTAAAAAGAAAGATGACCAAAATTCCTTTTAACGGCCATGTGGAGCGAGCCAAAGGGTTATTGGATTTGATCCATACCGATGTGTGCGGTCTGCTTAGCATCACCACTAAGCATGGACATGCCTACTTCATCACCTTTACCGATGACTTTTCGAGGTATGGGTATGTGTATTTGATGAAATACAAGTCTGAAGCCTTTGAAAGGTTCAAAGAATTCAGAAGTGAAGTAGAGAAACAGTTGGGACGAAGCATCACTGTTGTTGATCAATGTCCATTCAAAGGCAGTTGATAAGACACCATATGAGATATGCATGGGTAAGCCTCCCAAATATTCTTATCTTAGAATATGGGGGTGCCCTGCTTATGTGAAGCAGGTAGTGGGAGATAAATTAGATAGTCGATCCATTTTATGTTACTTTGTGGGATATCCAAGGAATTCAGTTGGATATTATTTCTATTATCCCCAAGAAACAAAGTTGTTTGTTTCTAAGAATGCAACTTTTTTGGAAAAAAAATTTCTATTGGATAGAAAAGGGGAGATGATAGAACTCGAAGAGGTTCGAGAGAAACCGACAATTATAGAAACCACACCCGAAGAGCCAAAAGAGGAGATTCAAGCTCCTAGAAGATGTAGGAATGTTGCAATCAACTAAAATATGGATAGCAAGTAAGTTCTTGATGCAGGACTTGGGTGAAGCATCTTTTGTATTGGGAATACAGATCTATAGAGGTAGATCGAGAAGATTGCTTGGTCTCACCCAGTCCACATACATTGATACCATCGTGATGAAACATAAAATTAATAATTTATTATATGTTAAAACCTATATTTTAAAATTTAAGTTTCATTAAAATTATAAAATTAAGTTATTTTAGTATTGTGTGTTTATATTTAAATGTCTTACTAAATATGTTTTATTTTCAGGTTTTCTACGTGTTAGTAAAATAATGATAACTGAAGCTAGAAAACTCAAATGGAGGTGATTCAAACATGTTTGAAATCCTTGAGAAATTATCTACAACTTTGCAGAAGACATGATTGCATAAAAAGTTGGTTAAGATGATGATCAAATTGTGAAAATATCAAAAGGAGGACAAATTTACTTTCACCATGACCAGCATATAGTAAAAAAATCATAACTATTTCAATATTTAACAAAATGAGGTGAACCAAGTAGCAAAATTCATCTACAGACAATTCTCCACATGTTTACTGTTTTGAGCAGAGTCAAATTCGGTGATTAAAGTCGTGGAACAAAGCATTGAAAGAAGGGACTAGAATATTAACAATGTTTTGTTTAATTAAACATGTGAATTTATTAGCCGGATTGCCTAAAAGTTCGTATTTTAGTTAAAAATCCGATACCGATAAAATTTACGTCCCGGCGTATAAAATCACCTCAAAACTCCTTATTTTCAAAAGTGCTAAAAAGCATCACCCATATTTTAAATAATTAAAAATAATCATTTAATAAAAATATTTTACATTTTAGCCCTCGGTCGACGTTCCTCGATCGTCACTTGAATATTCCTAAGAATACCAATTTAATGCACAATGACAATAAAATCTCAAATAGAATATAAACAATTATGTCATATAATTAATTAGCAACTAAAATGAATTAATTACTCATTTTTCATAATTTCCTAGATTCGCATGCCGTTGGAGCACGTCGTCTTAAATTTGGACCTTACAATTCCTCCCCCCCTTAAATGAAATTTCGTCCTCGAAATTAGAACTTACCGAATAGATCCGGATAGCGGCTCTTCAAGTCTCTCTCGGTTTCCCAAGTAGCTTCCTCTTCCGAATGATTCAGCCACTTAACCTTGACCATTGGAATGACTCTGTTCCGCAATCGCCTTTCTTGCCTTGCTAAGATTTGGACTGGTCTTTCTTCATATGTCATATTTGGAGTTAATTGGAGAGGCTCATAATTAAGTACATGCGACGGATTCGACATGTACTTCCGCAGCATTGAAATATGGAACATATTGTGAACTCCTGAAAGCGCTGGTGGCAAAGCCACTCTATACGCTAGTGTCTCAATCCTTTCCAAAATCTCAAACGGACCTATAAATCTTGGACTAAGCTTGCCTTTCTTGCCAAAGCGCGTAACACCCTTCATAGGTGATATTTTCACAAATACATGGTCGCCCACTGCAAACTCCAAGTCCCTTCGTCGTTCGTCTGCATAACTCTTTTGTCGGCTTTGCGCCGTCTTCATTCTATCGCGGATTTTGACTATAAGCTCGGTAGTCTCTTCAATCACATCTGGACCGATCTCTCTTCTTTCACCCACTTCGTCCCAATGTATAGGAGATCTACATTTTCTTCCATAAAGTGCCTCAAAAGGAGCCATCCCGATTGATGATTGATAGCTATTATTGTAGGTGAACTCCACTAGAGGTAATTTTGGTTCCCAACTGCCTTGGAAATCAATAACACATGCTCGAAGTAGATCTTCCAAAATCTGTATAACTCTTTCTGACTGTCCATCGGTCTGAGGATGGAATGCTGTACTGAATAATAACTTGGTCCCCATCGCTGCATGTAGACTTTTCCAGAAAGATGACGTGAATCTCGGATCTCTATCAGAAACAATGGATACAGGAATCCCATGCAAACGAACTATCTCTCGAATATACAACTCGGCGTACTGAATCATGGTGAAGGTCGTCTTGATAGGTAGAAAGTGCGCTGATTTAGTAAGACGATCAATTATCACCCATATAGCATTAAATCCCTTAATTGTCTTTGGCAACCACGACGAAGTCCATGGTGACATTTTCCCATTTCCACTTGGGAATAGGGAGTGGCTTCAATTTCCCTGCTGGTCTTTGATGCTCGGCTTTAACTTGTTGGCAAGTCAAACACTCGGATACAAACTTCAGAATGTCCCTCTTCATGCCTGGCCACCAATATAACGACTGCAGATCTCTATATATTTTTGTGCTGCCCGGGTGAATGGCATATGGTGAGTCATGGGCTTCCTTCATAATAAGATTTCTCAAGGAGTCGTCACTAGGAACCCATAGACGGTCTCGATAAGGGACCAAGCCGTCCAATACTGAATATAAATTCCGGCCCTTGGCTTCGTCTCTAGCTCTCCACTTTTGCAACTTCTCATCAGTAGACTGCCCGTCGCGAATTCTGTCTCTCAAAGTAGGCTGTACTGTTAATGTGGCAAGATTAGGGGCCTCGCCCCTAGCATACACTGTAAGCTCAAACCGCTGTATCTCGGACTGCAACGGTCTTTGGAGTGATAAATGTGTGATAAATGCTGCTTTTCTACTCAATGTGTCTGCCACTATATTAGCTTTCCCCGGATGGTAGCTAATGTCTCAATCATAGTCCTTTACCAATTCGAGCCACCTGCGCTGTCTCATATTCAACTCCTTTTGGGTGAAGAAGTATTTCAAACTCTTATGATCGGTGAATATCTTACATTTCTCCCCATAAAGGTAGTGTCTCCAAATTTTTAGTGCAAAGACTACTGCTGCAAGCTCAAGATCGTGCGTAGGGTAGTTTTTCTCGTGAATCTTCAACTGTCTCGACGCATAGGCTATAACTCGGTCATTTTGCATCAGAACTGCGCCCAAACCAAGTTTAGAAGCGTCGGTATAAAGAACATACTCCCCTTGCCCCGATGGCATAGATAGCACTGGTGCTGAAATCAAGGCTTGCTTTAACTTGTCAAAACTGTCTTGACACTCGGGTCCCCAAATGAATTTCGCATTCTTCTTAGTCAAAGATGTCAATGGTACTGCAATGGATGAGAATCCCTTGATGAATTTGCGATAATAGCCTGCAAGTCCCAAGAAACTGCGAATCTTGGTGACACTCTTCGGTACTGGCCATTCTTTCACTGCCTCGACTTTGCTTGGATCAACTTCAACGCCATTACTAGAAATGATGTGGCCTAAGAATACCACTCTATCGAGCCAAAACTCGCACTTGCTGAATTTTGCATATAGCTTCCTGTCTTGTAGTACTTGCAATGCTGTCCCCAAATGACGACTATGCTCCTCTTTGGTCTTCGAATAAATCAATATATCATCGATGAAGACTATAATAAACTGATCCAGATACGGCTGAAATACGCGATTCATGAGATCCATGAAGATCGCTGGTGCATTAGTCACACCGAATGGCATGACCATAAACTCATAGTGCCCATATCTAGTACGGAATGCTTTCTTGAGCACATCAGACTCTCACTTTTAATTGATGGTATCCAGATCGCAGATCAATCATTGAAAATACCGCGGCTCCTTGCAACTGATCAAATAAATCTTCAATTCTTGGCAGTGGATATTTGTTTTTGATAGTGACCTTGTTAAGTTCCCGATAATCGATGCAAAGACGCATACTACCATCTTTCTTCTTCACAAATAATACCGGTGCGCCCCATGGAGAATAACTAGGGCGAATGAAACCCTTGTCTAGCAATTCTTGGATTTGATCTTTCAATTCTTTCATTTCAGCGGGTGCTAGTCGATAAGGTGCTTTAGATATAGGAACGGTGCCCGGCATAAGATCAATAGAGAATTCCACTTCACGATCAGGTGGAATACCAGAAACGTCCTCGGGAAAGACGCTAGGAAAATCTCTCACAATGTCAACATCTTCTAATTTCTGACTGATAGATTCCTGTGCAGTAGTGACACAGGCTAAATAAGCTTGGCATCCACGTTTAATAAGCTTCCTCGCACATAGACAAGAGATAATGTGCGGCATTTGCTTGTTTCTCGCCGCCTCGAAGACAAAAGATTTACCACTAGGTGGCCTAATAGATACCGATCGCTGACGAAAATCAATCGAAGCTCCATTCGCTGATAACCAATCCAGCCCAAGTATAATATCAAATTCGGGCATAAGAAGGACAATAAGATCTGCCCGGACAACATCCTTGAATAAACGAAGCTCCAGATTCTTGACAATCTTGGACGTGAGCATTTGATCACCGGAAGGAATAGAAACTTTGAAACCCAAACCCATATCTTGAGGAGTAATATTCAGTCTTTCGGTGAAGGTTTCGGATATGAAAGAATGTGTAGCTCCTGAATCTAGCAATGCATAGGTAGCTACTCCTTGAATAATAATCCTCCCTGCGGTGAAAGATGTCTTTTAAATCTTTTCGTGTTGAAGCTTAAAGATTTATTATCATTAATTTCCCAAAGGTATAAGAAGATTACGTGTTGAACTTAAGAATTTCTGGAAAAATTGCATTTTAGCCCTTCAATTTTTTAACTTTGCATTTTAGTCCCCAAAATTTTTTTTTCGAATCATGGCAATGTAGTCCTTATATTATTGCGAAAATTCTGATTTAGTCCTTTATGTTTCGAGAATTGCCTTTTGATCCTTAAGATTTCAGAAATTAAACTTAGGTTCCTTAATTTTCAAAAATTGTAAGTTAGACCTCAAAGTCTCGAACTTGCATAGTTAACCCCTAAATTAGAAATCCCCCTTAATTATGATTTTCTTTAATTTTGGCCCTAAACTTTTTATTTGGAATTGATTCATCCTTAACATAAAATAAGGCATAAAATTCAAATCATTTTCCATGGTTTCTAAAATCATAACTTAAGTCTAACTAATGTAGATCATGCAACCTAATTTTTTCTAGGTTAAATCTTGTTCCCAAATAAATTTAATAACCAATTTAACATTTCATGCAATAGTAAGCAATATACAAATGTTAAATGACTAGGTTACCCGTGATGAGTGTAGTGTCTGCCTCTTCCTCAGCTTCCTCGGCATTCATAACATAAGCTCGTGCCGTGGTAGCCGCTTTCCTCTTTGGGCAATCTATAGCTTTGTGACCAGTCTCCTTGCAGTAGAAACATTTAAATGATCCCAACTCGCACTCGCCAAGATGTAGACGGTTGCACTCTTTGCATGGTTGCCTTTCAGCAGGCTTTGGTGCACCAGGATTTTGTGGCTTTGGTGGCGGTGGCTTCTTGACTAGACCTTGGGGCTTTTGAGGCCCTTGCGGTCTAGGAGGACCCGTGTATGGCTTCTTGTTAGGCTGATTATTACTTTGGTGTAGTTGCCTCTTGCGCTGTAGCACAAAGTCAATGTCCTTTAAGGATTGCTCAGCCTGATATGCATAGGTAACTGCTGTAGCATAATCCACAGGACGCATCATCATCACCTTATCCCGAATGGTAGGTCGAAGTCCATCCATGAAATGTCTCAGCTTTTCTTCTGCATCCCTGGCAATAAGGGGTACAAAGTGACAACCCCTATCAAACTTCTTTACAAAATCAGCAACAGATATGTCTCCCTAATGGAGCGTCATAAATTCCCTCTTTATTCGTCCTCTGGCATCAGCAGTAAAGTATTTCTCATAGAATTTTGTCTTGAATTGAGCCCAAGTGAGTGTAGCAAGGTCTACACCATGTTCGGCTCCCTCCCACCATAAGGAAGAGTCATCCCTGAATAGATAAGTAGTACACCTCACACGATCCGCATCTCCCATATCCAGCTAACGAAAATGTACCTCAAGTGAACGGATCCAGCTCTCAGCAGCAAAAGGGTCGGTGGTGCCAGAAAATGCCTTTGGCCCTAGCCTCCGGAACTGATCATAAATGTCGTGTTGTGGCCTAGGTGGCTGCTGTAGGTATTGCTGCTGCATCTGTTGCAGCTGCTGCTGTAACTGTTGCTGCTGTAATTGCTGCTGTTGTAACTGTTGCTCGAAGAGACAAGTCATCCCCTCTAATGCACGAGTAGCAGGATCCCCTGGTGGTGGTGGTGGTGGTACGTTTCCTTGTTGATTCACGATGTTATCTGCTTGGTTTCCATTAACGGGGGCACGTCTAGGAGGCATTTTATCTGAACGTTTTCCAAATTCTTAACGTAACCAACATGCATTTAAATCTAAGTTTTCTAATCATGTGACATAGCCTATCCCATTTAACAATTTAAGCATGCAGATATAAATAATCAAGAAGCTAATAAACATGTAACGTAAACATAATATTCATATCGTCATGCAGGTATTAACATATTAAATCACATAAAGCATGTAAAACTTACAACTTGAGGCTCGACGACTGATCTTTCCGACGCTGATGGTGGCACAACCCTTTACAGGACCTTTGCTCTGATACCAACTGAAACGTCTGTCCTTTTTATTGCTTCAAAAGTGTTAGAAATTTGTTTTTTTTCCCGTCCATCCCATGAAAATATTCTTTTATAAAATATTTTACGCTTTAAAATGAAACATCAACCAACTAGCATTTTTAGAAATCAATGAAATAGTCATAAAAATGAAATTGTCCATTTGTTTTACCAAACCTAAAAACAATAGTTTGAAAGGTAAAGCCCATACTAAACCTCTCAAAAACCTCTCAAACATAAATAAATTGTCTTAAAAATCTTTAACCATAAATCATGAGTCAAAAGTCATAATGCGGAATAAAAGAAACGCCGGTCCTCGGGTTGTGTGCGCCTTCAGTCCAGTCAGATCATCCGTCAAGACCTCCCTCAAACTCACCTCCATCCATCACACCTAGTGAGTCTAAAGACTCAACACACCATAATCTTGATAACAAATAATAAGTATAAAACCACATGCAAAAGTGAAAATACTTGTAAGTAAAAATACATTTCACGATATGCAAAAATAACCATGATCTTTTTCCTTATCATGACAAAAATCTTTTTAACATGATCATAAACATTTATCCTTTTCCATTTCCTTTTCCTTTTCCTTTGCTGAATTCAGATCGATAATTGTGACTTTCCTGATCATGATCGTGAAGGTCGATGGATCCATCTACATATAACCACAGTACTGGGCGGCGGGGGACACCAGCAACACTCTCACCGGTCAATTGGGCCCTGGCCTATCATGATTCGAATAGAAATACGATCGTCGGGGCTCCCTCTGGGCCTTTTCTCATAAATGGGCTCCCTCTGGGGCCTTTTCCCCTCACGATATTCCCATTCTTCCGTTACCACAAAACCGTTACCACATAACCGTTACCACATATTCGCAATGATGGAAACACGATCGTCGGGCTCCCACTGGGACCATAACCCTCACGACGTCGCCAACATTAACGAATTAGTCACAATAACTTCACATCCTTCAACGTTTTTCATTTGCATCACTTAGAAAATCATGAACAATATTTACGTTTTTCATATTGAAACCAAGCATGCAACATGTATTTTAGTTGTCTTCCTTAAACCATGAAAATCAAATAGACATTTAAAAATCACCATGTAATCATGAAAATTTCATAATCAATTGAAAATAATCATAATATCATAAAAATAGCATTTAGGGCACTGCCATAACCTTTACTAATTTTTCGGTGCAAAAAGACCGTTTTACCCCTAATCGTGACATTTTACGTTCTTGACCTTTTTCTAGATTTATTGACTCTAACATGTCCGAAATAATTATTTAAGCTCACATGAACTTTCTCATATTTTTATTTAGCTTAAATCGAGGACTTTTTAATTTAATCTTGAAACGCGACGTATTAATGCGTTTAAATCCCGAATTAAACCAAACCTTAGCATAAAATTCCCAAATTAGAAATTTGGACTTATAATAATTATTGAAGCTTAAATATAATTTTTCATAATTTTATAAAGCTTAAAACTAGGCGTTTCAATTAACTCGTTAATTAGCGTTTTGTGCGGCGATTAAATCCCGAAAAATACCAAAACTCATTATTTTGATCCCAAACTTTAAACATAACATTTTTAATATTTAGTATACCCTTCCAAGTCATTATCCACCCCCGTGGACCCTTGGATCAATTTTTGTTCTATACTTTTCGTTTTTTGACCCTTAGCCGTTCGACCCGAGCCATCTCCCAAAATACCCCAGCCACGCCCGAGCAACCTCGAGCAAAAACCTAGCCAACCCATCTAGGGACCTTACTGTGCAATCCCAGCCCAAAATCATGACCCTAACCCTCTCAAAAACTTGCTGGAAGTCGCCCCATGTTTCTGCCTATGCGTGGGTGTGATGTCCTTGAACAAAAGGAACTCCTATCTAGTCTAGGACTCCTCCCAACCCTTAACCACCGAACCCACCTAGCCCTGACCATCCCTGGACCAAGCCCAGACTGACCCAGCCCCTGGACCCTGCGCACCAGCCACCTGAAGAAGGAAGCAACCTGTGCGCTCCCCTTGCTGCCATTCACTTCATAACGATTTGCTCGAGCCAGCAGCCACCCAAGCCGCCCCAGCCCTTGAACCCTCATGTTAAGCACTCACCTAGGACCCCAAGGAGTCTACCTAACCCAGCCCAGACCCCCTGGCCGAGCCCCTCTCTTCCCTGCACCAGCAGCAAACCTGCACTGCTCCTCATGAAATCTTACGGGTTGCTAGGACTCCTTCCCAGCCCTGGTGTTCGAGTCCTAGCGTAGCTAGGACTCCACCCCAGACTCATACACACTCTTAGCCAAGGCCTGGTCCAAGCTGAACCCATGCCCAGTGGTAAAACCCTTTTGACAGCAGAATCGGGTTCCCTTGATGTGTTGCCTGTTCTGTTGGTTCTTATTTCGTTTTTAGTGAGTAAGGTGAGTAATATAGGGCCTTAACTCATGTATAGACCCACTGGTTCCAACCTAAGTTCATGGCAGCCCCCTTTTTCATAAAAACTTTAAGGATTTTCAACAAGATAACATGTTTCCTCAATGGTGCAAGCAATATTACGAAAATTTCTGAAAAATATTTCATGTTTTCATGCATATAATAATTCAAATCATAATATGATATGATGGATGAGAAAAGGAAGATTTAGGCGTGCCTTTGCGTATTTTACGCACGAAAACGAAGCGACGATGCGAAGAACGGTGACGCACGACCTCGGCTAGATTTTCCTTGGAAAAGTTCGAAGCTTTTCCTATCTAATTCTCAAGTGTGTGTCGTGTATATGCTGGAGGGAAATTTCGTGATTGTAGGGAAGTGTGGCGTGGGAAGAGTTTTTTTGCCTTTTGAAATTGTGCGGTCGATGGGGTGTATCTAGTGTAGGGTTTATTTACTTATTTTATACACTAATTAACTACTAATTAAGCTTTGGCCTAATAAACCAATTAAATAAGCCCATTAGTCTAATTAGGTTTTTAAATAAAATATTAACAATGTTTTGTTTAATTAAACATGTGAATTTATTAGCCGGATTGCCTAAAAGTGCTAAAAAGCATCACCCATATTTTAAATAATTAAAAATAATCATTTAATAAAAATATTTTACATTTTAGCCCTCGGTCCCCGTTCCTCGATCGTCACTTGAATATTCCTAAAAATACCAATTTAATGCATGATGACAATAAAATCTCAAATAGAATATAAACAATTATGTCATATAATTAATTAGCAACTAAAATGAATTAATTACTCATTTTTCATAATTTCCTAGATTCGCATGCTGTTGGAGCACGTCGTCTTAAATTTGAACCTTACAGCTGCTATCTCTGCATCAGTCTTGGGAGACATAGACTTGGATAAGGACACGCCATGACACATTGGTAGATGTCCTCTCTTGGACTCATCCATCGAGAACCGCTTCACGATGGTATCAATGTATGTGGACTTGGTGAGACCAAGCAATCTTTTTGATCTATCTCTATAGATCTGTATTCCCAATACAAAAGATGCTTCACCCTAGTCCTACATCGAGAACTTACTTGCTAACTATATTTTAGTTGATTGCAACATTCTTACATCATTCTCAATTAGTAGAATGTCATCAACATAAAGCACCAGGAATGTCACAGCACTCCCACTGACCTTCTTATAAACACAGGGTTCCTCAGGATTCTTAGTAAAACCAAACTCTTTGATTGGACTATCGAATCTGAGGTTCCAACTCCTAGATGCCTGCTTTAGATCATAAATAGATCTCTGAAGTTACATACCATATGCTCACTTCCGAGAGATGTAAACCCTTCAGGTTGAGACATGTAAATCTCTTCCTTAATATCCCCATTAAGAAAGGCTGTCTTAACATCCATCTGCCATATCTCACAGTCATACCATGCAGCTATGGCTAGCAATATCCTTATCGACTTGAACATTGCAACTGGAGAAAAGGTTTCCTCAAAGTCAACTCCTTGTCTTTGAGTATATCCTTTTGCCACCAATCGCGCTTTGAAGGTCAACACCTTCCCATCCGCCCCAAGTTTCCTCTTGTAAATCCATTTACACCCTATGGGAACAATTCCCTCAGGTGGATCCACGAGATTCCACACTTGGTTCGAATGCATGGAATTCATCTCAGATTCCATTGCTTCAAGCCACTTGGATGAATCGGCATCAGATAACGCTTCCTTGAAGGTCCTTGGATCACATCCATGGATAGGCTCATCATGGCCCTCTTCAAGAAGCAGACCATACCTCATAGGTGGTCTCGAGACTCTCTCGGATCTTCTAGGAGCTTGTATCTCCTCTCTTGGCTCTTCGGGTGTGGGTTCTTCAATTGTGGATGTCTCTCGAACCTCTTCGAGTTCTATCATCTTCCCTTTTCTATCCAATAGAAATTCTTTTTCCAAAAAGGTTGCATTCCTAGAAACAAACACCTTTGTTTCTTGGGGATGATAGAAATAGTATCCATCTGAATTCCTTGAATATCCCACAAAGTAGCATAAAATGGATCGACTATCCAATTTATCTCCCACTACCTGCTTCACATAAGCAGGGCACCCCCATATTCTAAGATAAGAATATTTGGGAGGCTTACCCATCCATATCTCATATGGTGTCTTATCAACTGCCTTTGAATAGACATTGTTCAACAATAGTGCCGCTGTCTCAAGTGCATATCCCCAAAAAGATGGCGGCAACTCTGGGAACCCCATCAAAGACCGAACCATGTCCATCAAAGTCCGGTTACGACGCTCCGAAACACCATTCAACTGTGGTGTAGCGGGCGGAGTCCACTGCGAGAGAATCCCATTCTCCTAAGATACTCTTGGAACTCGGCACTCAAGTATTCACCACCTCGATCCGATCGAAGTGACTTGATGCTTCGTCCCAACTGTTTCTCTGCTTCACCTCTGAATTCTTTGAACCTTTCAAAGGCTTCAGACTTGTATTTCATGAAATACACATACCCATACCTTGAAAACTCAATCGGTGAAGGTGATGAAGTAGGCATGTCCATGCTTAGTGGTGATGCTAAGCGGACCGCACACATCGGTATGGATCGAATCCAAAAACCTTTTTGCTCGCTCCACATTGCCCTTAAAAGGAATTTTGGTCATCTTTCCTTTCAGACCGGATTCACAAGTCGTGAGAGCATTAGTATCAGATATATCAAACATGCCCACTCCCACTAGCTTGTTAATCCTTCTTAGGGAAATATGTCCTAATCGAGCATGCCACAATTGTGCCGAATTTAGAGTATCTTGCTTTCGTTTGTTTGTTGGTGTTATAGTTTGGACATTGTTTAGTGGAATATCTTTCAATTTTAAGTTGTAGAGATCGTTTTCAAGTTCTCCAGTATCAATTAAACATTTATTCTTGTAAATGTTGCAAACACCTTCGCTAAATAAACAAGAAAATCCATCTTTATCAAGGATAGAAATGGAAACAATGTTTTTCACCAAATCCGGTACAAACAAAACATCTCTTAAAATTAACTTAAAGTCATTGTTCAAAAGTAAACAAACATCTCCTACGGCCTTGGCACCATTGCCCATCCTCAAGAATGTCTCACCTTCCCTGAGCCTCCTACTTCTTCCCATCACCTGCAAATCATTACAGAGATGTGAGCCACAGCCGGTATCCAATACCCAAGAAGTAGAGTTAATTGAAATGTTTACTTCAATATAGAACATACCATTTTCAGAACACTTCTGGGCAAGATATTCCCTGCAGTTACGCCTCCAATGTCCAGGATTCTTGCAGTGATGACAGATGTCAACAGTCTTGTCAGCCTTCACTGGTGTGGCTGCCACAGCGGGACTCGGAGTCTGCCTCTTCAAGGGCACGTTCTTCTTGGGACGTTGGAAAGAACGCTTCTTTCCCTTCCCAGGTGGACCAGTCTTCGTACCAGATGAAGATCCCACATAAAGAACCGACTTATCTTTCTTGATGGTGGACTCAAAGGTCACAAGCATGTTTACCAACTCTTCAAGGGTCGGCTCCTTCTTGTTCATATTGAAATTCACCACAAAATGATCAAATGAGCTAGGCAGTGATAAGAGCAACACGTCGGTGGTCAACTCCGAAGGCAACATCAAATCCATGCCAACGAGCTTGTCCACGAGCCCAATCATCTTTAGGCCATGCTCATGGATCGAGGCCCCATCTCGCAATGTCAAAGTGATCAGCTCCTTGACGGTAGCATGCCTAAGAGGTCGTGTTTGCTCACCAAAGAGCTCTTTGAGGTGCAAATGAATGTCAGCAGCACTCTTTGCATCCTCAAAACGTCTCTGCAGCTCATCGTTCGTAGAAGCCTGCATATAACACTTGGCTTTCAAGTCATGGTCACACCAATCCTTGTAAGTCTTCAATTCCTCAGTAGTGCAGCCAGTCAGAGCCTCAACAGGGGGCGACTCAGTCAGTGTATATGCAATCCTTTCCGAGTTTACGACGATTTTCAAGTTTCTTAGCCAAGTGAGGTAATTAGGTCCGGTTAATACGTGCTTTTCGAGTATTGCAGATAGCGGATTGCGAATCGAAGACATTGTCAAAAATTTGTACTGAAAAGTAAAACAGATAAAATTTAATGACTATTTTAAAATATTTAGTAAGATATAAAGTATGGACTTTTACTTTATAAATTTTCGCACCCACTGTTTTGACATTTTTACTACCCTCTAGTTAAAACGGGAAACTCCTTTCCTCAGTAGGTACGTAAGGTCCAATTAGCGGATTATGATCCCGAATAATATCAGCCAATCATAATTCCTAAAAGGTAGTTTCCAATTGCATCACTATGCAACCCTTAACGTAAACTTTTGTCTAACGTTTGATTAGGACCCAATAATATGACGTCGTTCATCTTTACGTGTCAAGCCTTACCCATCGATGTTGAACCTTAATGGACGGTCCCATGAGTTCCCTCAATAATATGACCCGAAATTATGGGAGTTCCACGTAGTTCACATCACCATGTCAATGGATGTCACAGCTTTCCGGCACCCAGGGCCCCCCCCCAATAATATGAGCCGAGCCCCAAACACGGGTAGCGTTCATCATGCACCCATTGTCGATGGAAGACATTAAAATTATAAACAACTTTATAATTCTCCTTTTCGGGCTTGATATTAATTTTGAATCTTATTCAAAATGAGGGTTTTTAATATTGAAAGGTCTCAACATTAATTTTATTTTAAAAGCTCGCCATGTTTGATCGTATGTTTGCCGGATTCATGAAACTTTGTTATTATCATAATAATAACGCACATACTCATTATTTATAACATATCATGCATATATTATAAACAGTAAACAAACAAGGATGATCAATCGCCCCAATACTAATGGCCCGTGTGAGCTAAACACGGGCCTAGGTCCAATCCTAGGGAAATGCATGGGATGCAAATGCAACTATTACATTAGCTTCCAATATTTACATGTCTTCGATCTTCATAATCATCAAGGCCACCATCTTCCAATCTTGATCTTCCACTATACTAATATTTACAAATAAATATCCATGGCAAATAGGGATACATCTCATGGGGTGGGAACGGGCCATAAACCAAGCCCACTTTAAATTTGATAATTATTACAATCATTCGACACAAAATATCCTAGCATACACCTAGTAAATTGGGCTTGGGCTTTTGATCATCCTTCATGCATAATATCACATATCATACACCATCAATTAATTATCACAATAATTAATTGATCCAATATTATATATCTTGATCCAATCACTAACCGCCACGATTATAAACTAAATTAACAAAGTATACAAACACCTTTGTCTACTTTCTAATTAATTTATTTATAACCGAATTTCTTGTAAATCACAATTTACTATAAATAATTAAAGTCCAACTTCAATTATTTATTTCATGAGAAAATATTTGCAACTTTTGTAATTTTAAACTTAAGGGCCCAAAAACACATTTTTCACCAAAAACATTTTGGCTCATTTAAAATTCACAAATATGTTAGCCATCTAATGGTCCAACAACATCAAGGCCCATGACACTTTGATAATCCAAAACACTTTTAGAAACCCTAGTCGTCATCGTCGTCGCCGGATTCCGGCCAACAAAAATTTTTATTTTTTTTATTTTTGAGGGGGACGTTCGGGCATCCCCTCAGGCTGCCCTTGCTGCCCGAAGGACTGCCCGAAATTTCCCCAGAAATCGGCCTCGATTTTGTTGCAAAAATCCATCTCATGGGGTTAGAAATTGACATCAATATAATATTATGTAAATGCTACACAAAATAGTATACTTAGCTCTGATACCACTTGAAAGGGGATCGATTTTAGGTGTTCAAATGCGCAACGGAAGTTTTAAAAATTGTTTTTCAACAAAAAATTCGAACACCCTCTACTAAGATATGTAGCAAATACAAAAACAACAAAATGTCATACATAGGATGTTTAAAGAAAATTACCTATCAATCACAAGGATTGATTATGGCTCCAACCAAGTTGTAAACAACTTGGCTCTTCAATGGATGACCCAATCTACAAGCTTCCTTGCTCCAAAATTAGGCCCACCACAAACTAGGAAGATCTCCTCATATTTTGCACTAGAAAAATATGAGGATTTTTCAAGGAGAAGTGAGTGTTTTTCTCAACCAAAATGAAGAGAAAATTGGAGAGAAATGTGTGTGTATTTTCGGCCAAGTGGTTTGTGGGAGGTGAGAAGATTGTTTACTTGGTGATGGAAAAAGTAGTGACCACTTTTTGCATGCCATGCAATTTTTAATGAAAAAGTATTCCCCAACTCTTCACCTCCAAAGCATGCAAAACCTATTATGGCTTGTATCAATTATAAAGCCCATGGACTTTTTTTAAATGTCTCAAACACATTTGAGACCATTTAACATTTACTTGATTTTACTCAAGCCCGCTAGTTTAATAATTATTTCTAATTGGGCTCTACAAGACCCAATGTAATTTAATTAATCCAACACTTAAATTAATTTAATTAATTGGACTCTACTAGGTCCACTAGTGTTTAATTAATTCAACAATTTGAATTAATTTAATTTAGTCCATAATAATGTTTATGAAAATCACAATTTTCAAATACATTACTTGTTTGGCCAAGTTTTAATTTAGGAACACTTCCTCAAATTAAAAGTTACATTCTCTCATAGAAGTCATACTTCTATTTTTCCTTTCGCCTATAAACTTCTTTGTAAGCCGTTCAACACATTGAACTATTTTACTTCTCAACGGGATATAGAAAGCTAGTACTTGTGTGGCCCTCAATGGTTCACTGATACAACTAGCCATGGGTTCACATCTCCATGTGATACGGACTAAACATGTCCTTATACGAGCATACCCCAATTGCTCCATTCTTAATTATCAACTCTTTGATAATAAGAACGTCAGAACTCAAGTCTGATAGTACCCAACCAATCAAGTTAAACGCCTAGCAGCATCGCTTACATAATTCCCTAGGTATCAAATGATAGTGCCTGCAAGAAACATTTAATTATGGTTAGCATACAGTACGGTCCCTTCAACTCATATATCCTGACCGATTCGACAACCATTGGTATATCGAGAGTTGTCAATGAATCGATACTATGTCTCTTGTCGTAGTTGCATCGACGGTGTAATCTATGAAACCCCTTACCACCATACTCTGATCAGAGATTTCATAATACATACACATAGGATATCCATACCCGAAGGTAAGCGGTGAATCCCCGACTACAATGCATCGACTCCTATATGTTTCGTCAAAACACCCATCCTTGCCACCTGATGACACCATGAGAGTCGGTAAACAAGTCAAAGTGTAATGCTAGCACATAGAGTCTCAATGTTGTCCCGGGTCATAAGGACGAATGGTGTACAACCATAAACTAGGACGTTTCCACTCGATAAATGAGAACCACTTGGAAAGTTCTTTATGGAGTGTTGTTCAGTGCACTCTACCAGGAGCACCTATCTGCATGTTCGGTCATCACAATGTCCCCTACCAATGAAACATGGTACTCACATCCCAGATACTAGTCTCAAACTCGAGCGGCCTATATCTTTCTTAGTGGTGGCTGAATCAACTAGGAACATTTTAGAATATACAGTATTCCAAATACGAGTTTCATGATACTCATCATATGAGCATCTCATATTCTTTCTATTATTTGTATATTCAAGTACTTTATCTACGCAACATGCATGGGTAAACAGATAAAGAAGTGCCAAAACAATAATTTCAAATATTATTAAAATAAAGATTGTTTATACATAGAGTTTAAACATGAACCCTCGGCCAACACTTGGCTCGACGGGCACCTACTCTAATAGAGCCACCCTTGATTCCCTACCTTCCTGACCCTCTCTGGAATAGCCTGAGCCATAGCCTAGAGGACCTAGCCCAGCCCTCTCTGGAGCCTCCCTCTGAATACTCTCGGCCACCCTTAAACATGCATTGGAAGAGTCCCTTCAAGCAAGGACTCCTCTCCAGCCACTAAGCGTGAGCCCCAGCCCTGCTATGACCCAACCTAGCCTTCGTACTTGATCCTGGACAAGCCCCCAACTAGCCCTGGCCAGCCCCGTGACCCCATGCAAAACCACCGAGCCCTTGAATTTGCAAACCCAACAACAAGCACACAAACCTTTAAAAAATCCCATGGCCCTTCACTATTTTATCTCGGTTGTTCAAGCTTGGTTTCTTTTAAATTTATCATGTTTCAAACAATTTTTATTCATATAGCATCCTCATTTGTTAGCGTACTCGTTGGATTCAAAACGTTTTTCATAAAAGCGCAAAAACGTCGTATAAACGTTCTACCGTAAAAATTATCGAATACCTATTTTATTCATGAAAAAAAAAATTAAAACACACATATTATGATTTGTATGATGTTTAAATTAGAAAACGTGCCTTTGCATTTGTAACGCTCGAATTTTCAATCTTCGGCGAGAAAGGACAAACGGGCGACGAAGAACACAAGCTTTCCTTATCCTTATTTTTTTCGAAATTATTAATTGTGTGTGTGGTGTGTTTCGGCTGATTAGGTATGAAATTGTGGTGTTTTTGAAAGCTTGGTAACTTATTTATAAATAAATTAACATGCTAATGGGCTTTGGTTTTGCGCTTGCAAATTTAAGGGTAATTGGACCTACTTAAATCAATTAAATTGGGCCCAATAACACTTATTTAATTAAATAATAAAATTATATCAAATTAGTTTCCCGAAATAATATTTTTAATCTTTTAAAACTCCTTGTTGCCTAAAACCGGCTTCCGGGAAAAATCGAGTTCGACTCGTAACATAATTCGAACTCCAACATTTTTAGAAAAATTAAATCATTTTTAAATCATATTAGGAAGCCTTGCCAATATTTAATGAAAAATACATATTCTTGTCTTGGTCGTCCCCGGTCTCATTTTCCCTGCCTATTGTCGAATATTCGTGTAAAATCCTTAATTTCATGCAATCATGTCATATAAGCATTTAATAATGCAAGCTTACATTTAATCATATCATAAATATTATGCTTAGCATTTAAAAATAATTAAATAAAATAATTAAGCAATTAAAATAATTTTTGCATGCATGTGCTTTACGTAAGTTGGTTTTTCGGACTTTACAAAACTAATATTCATAGAGAATAAATCTTATGTAATGCCCGAGATATTTATTATGTTAATCGAAGATTAATGATTATGACTTGATGTGATTATAGAAGGACCACTCCGAGACACGATTTGAGATAGCGTGTGATACGTGATGTGAGAGGACAGAACACCTCGCGCATATGCGCGACACGAGGCGCGCATATGCACGAGGCAGGCAGAGAACCTCGCGCATATGCGCGAGGAGAGCGCGCATATGCGCGAGTTGGTGGACTGGAATTCTGCGGAGGCCGTAGTTCTCGCACATATGAGCGAGAAGAGGACGCGCATATGCGCGAGAAGAAGACAATTGATGCGCCGAGATAGTAGGTCTCGCGCATATGCGCCGAGGAAGGTCGCGCATATGCGCGAGACGTGCTGCACCAAGAGGGAGCCACCTATCCTTGCCATGCAATTTAAGTGTAACCAAGTTGCCATTCCTTCAGAAGTCAGCAGAAAAGATCGAGACAAGCTTCAGAGGAAGTTTCAAGCTTTTCATCTTTTAGACTTGTGATTTGGCAAAATCCAGCCGTCCGATTTTCAATCCGAACACAGTATCGTACTCCTCTTAACACAGGCTTCGACAAGACGTAAGTTTTCTTTTGTTTTGATACGATTTGACAGTATGATATTGAAAGAATCAGATAGAATTTATATATGGTGTTCTTGATATGTTAGACATTGTATAATCGAAATCGGATTGAAGAACATATACCGTATGAAATTGTTATGATTTTTCAGAGTTGATTTGAATGAGATTATACGGATATGGTATCAGATTATGGTACAAATTGAGGTTATGAGATTTATATGATGTTGTGATATTGACTCAATTGATGATTGAGTTGTCGGTATATCGAAATGACGCCGTTGTACTGTCAAAATGTACCGAGAGTGAATATTGATCCTTACATGTCTGACATGAACTGATATGTTGATATTGTGCTACTCGACATTGTCATTTCATATTGGTATTGACAGCTTCGGCATCGAGACTTCCTTTGAAACCGATAGAAGAAGAAACAACAGTTTCAACTGAACAACGAAAGGTATAAATCAATGTTGAACCGGGAGGATATAACTCGAGTTAGATCTGACTTGAGTTTCCCTAAATCATATACTTATTTGATTGCATTGATGTTTGCAAGCTATGAGATTAATATGCTTAGTCTATTGAGTTATAGCAAAGCATGTATTGAGTCAAGGCGGAGGTGCCTAGTCAATGGCGGAGGTGCCAAGTCTTTGGCGGATATGCCAAGACACTGGATGGTTGGTTTATATCGATTGTGCGTAGGAGCGGATCGGCTTCTATTGCGGAGATTCGGTATCTTATGCCAATGTCTAGGAATCGGGATCCCTAGATTAGAAATGAGTTGAGTCTGAGATGTTGAGTTACGAGTTTATTTACAGTTTTATATTGATTCATGTCTTTCAGCTTATGATACATGTTATTGATATCTGTTGCATGCTTTTATATCGAGTCATATGATTGCTTGTACACATTGTTTGTACTGGGAATATTATTCTCACCAGAGTTATCCGGCTGTTGTTGTGTCTGTATGTGTGCATGACAACAGGTGGGATAGGATCAGGGTCAAGAAGAGGATGAGAGAACAAGATTAGCGTGGAGATTCGGACCCAGCAGTAGAATAGGTTTCATCACTTGATATGTAGTTGTTGAACCCTAGTTTGATATGGATCTATGTTGTACAAGACTTGTACTTTTAACTTGTGATATGTATATCAGATTGATTACAGTATGCTCCACATGATATTTTTAAAAAAAAAATTTTTAGACCCAATTGATTTAATTGATCCAATTATTCCCAAGAATGATTAAGAAATGAATTAGCGTCCGGGTCCCCAAAATAGGTGGTATCAGAGCAGTAGGTTCTTTAGAATCAGATTGAAGCTAGTGAGCGGAGTAGATTGAGTTTTCTTTCTTGCTTACATGTGCTAGCATGTTTACTGCTTTAATACATGTTTACCTGATTATCTGATTTGATTGGTAACCTGTATTAGTTGAGAATGAATCAGAACCGATTCTTGATCAGAGGTAAGATGATCGGAAGGGGACTGAGACAGATTTGTCAGATTTGATTGCTAACCCTTTTGATAATCAAATATGCCTCCTCGAAGAATCCCAGAACAGGGTAGTACCTCTGCGAATCCAATGGATGTGACAGAAACACCGATGGAAACCCTACTGAAGAGATTTCAGTCGTTCCATCCACTGACTCTGAAGGGTACTGAGACTTCAGTTGAGTGTGAGAGTTGGCTAGATGACATTGAGATGTTGTTTGATTCTTTGGACTACACAGATAAGCGGAGAGTTAAATTGATTGGTAGTTGCCGCATCTGCAGACAGCAGGGACATTTTGCTAGCGTATGTCCACAGAGAGGTTCCCAAGGATCCCAGGGAGCAGAATCAGCTGGATCAGGGGCACAGCCTGATAGACGAGCATCTGCTGTTCACTCGTTCCAGCCAGCACCTACCCAGTCACAGCCAAGGCCATGAGGAAGCCATACGGTTAGCCAGCCTCCTAGACAGCAGGCCTGAGTATTTGCATTGACTGAGGAATAGGCATAGGAAGCACCAGATGATGTTGTTGGGGGTAACTGTACTCTTTGTGGTTATCCTGCATATGTATTGATAGATACAGGTGCATCCCATACATTTATTTCGGAGAGATTTGCATTGATTCATGCGTTGCCTGTCGAGTCTTTATCTGCTGTAGTTTCTGTCTCTTCTCCTTTGGGGACAGAATTGATATCAGTGAATTCTGTTAAACCTTGTATGCTACAGTATGATGGCCATGAGATTGAGTTAGATTGTATTGTACTTGGGTTGTCTGATTTTGATTGTATTATCAGTATTGATATGCTGACCAAGTACAGAGCTACCGTAGATTGTTTTCATAAGATTGTGAAATTCAGACCTGATATGGCTGATGAATGGAAATTCTACGGTAAGGGTTCTAGAGCTAGAATTCCTTTGATATCTACTATGTCTATGACGTGATTATTACAGAAAGGAGCAGAAGGATTCCTTGTGTATTCAGTAGATGTACTGAAATCGAGCCCATCATTGGCTGATTTGCCAGTGGTATGTGAGTTTGCTGATGTCTTTTCTGATGAGATTCCGGGATTGCCTCCAGTCAGAGAAATAGACTTCAGCATTGAACTGATACCAGGTACAGTTCCTATTTCTAGAGCACCGTACAGAATGGCACCAATAAAATTGAAAGATCAGTTGGAAGATTTACTGGCCAAGGGTTACATTAGACCGAGTGTTTCCCCTTGGGGTGCTCCAGTACTGTTTGTGAGAAAGAAAGATGGTTCAATGAGACTCTGCATTGACTACCGGCAACTGAACAAGGCTACGGTAAAGAATAAATATCCCTTGCCTCGTATAGATGATTTATTTGATCAGTTGCAGGGTTCCTCTATTTATTCCAAGATCGATCTGAGATCTGGATATCATCAGTTGAGAGTCAGGGATTCTGATATCTCCAAGACAGCTTTCAGAACCAGGTATGGACATTATGAGTTTATTGTCATGCCGTTTGGTTTAACAAATGCTCCAGCGGTATTTATGGGTTCGATGAACCGCATATTCTAGAAATATCTCGATGATTTTGTGATTAAATTTATCGATGATATCCTGATATATTCGAAGAATATGATTGATCATGCTGAGCATTTAAAAACTGTATTAAAGATTCTAAGAACAGAGAAACTGTATGCAAAGAAGTCGAAATGTGAATTCTGGTTGAGACATGTTTTATTTCTGGGTCACATCATATCTGGAGATGGGATTTCTATTGATCCTAGCAAAGTCGAGGTCGTGATCAGTTGGCCGAGACCGACATCTGTACCAGAGATACGTAGTTTGATGGGATTAGCAGGATATTATCGTCGGTTTATCAGAGATTTTTTGAGTATTGCGAAGCCGATTACGCAGCTAACCCAGAAGAATGCGCCATTTGTTTGGTCCGAGAAATGTGAATCCAGTTTCTTGGAGTTGAAGAAGAGATTGATCAGTGCCCCGGTGTTGACTATCCTGTCAGGTACTGGTGATTTTGTTGTTTATTGTGATGCTTCTCACAGAGGATTGGGTTGTGTTTTGATGCAGCGAGGGCATGTGATTGCTTATGCATCGAGACAGTTGAAGCCACATGAGACTCGCTACCCAATTCATGATCTTGAATTGGCGGCCATTTTATTTGCTTTGAAGATCTGGCGACACTACCTCTACGGTGAGAAATTTAAGATTTATTCTGATCACAAAAGTCTGAAGTATCTGTTTTCACTGTCAGAATTGAATATGAGGCAACAAAGATGGCTTGATTTACTGAAAGATTTTGATTGTGAAATCAAGTACTATCCGGGAAAATCAAATGCAGCAGCTGATGCACTGAGTCGAATGTTATGTTCTTTATCCTTTTCGACGATTGGTGTTTCACAGTTGATAGAAGATTGATGTTTGTCTTGATTGATATTTGAGACAGATTGTAAGCCACTGAGATTGTGTGCTATCCAAGTCAAACCAGAGTTGATATTGAGAATTAAAGAAGCTCAGAAAGTTGATCAGAATGTTCAGAACTCGATTTTGATGATCAGAGCAGGACATCAATCCGAGTATCAAGTTCGTGACAGTGTCTTATATGTGCATAATCGTCTTGTTGTGCCAGATGTTTCAGATTTGAAACAACAGATATTGTCAGAAGCACACTATAGTCGATTCAGTATTCATCATTGTGGTAGAAAGATGTATAACGATTTGAAAAGACAGTTCTGGTGAAAACAAATGAAAGTAGATATTGCAGAGTTTGTAGCCAGATGTCTGAATTGCCAACAGGTGAAAGCTGAAAGAAAGAAATCAGGAGGTTTGTTACATAGCTTGTCTATTCCTGAGTGGAAATGGGATCACATTTCTATGGATTTTGTGACGAAGCTACCACGTTCCTCCAGAGGTTGTGATGCGATTTGGGTCGTGATTGACAGATTGACCAAATCAGCATGTTTTATTCCGTACAAGATGACATACAGACATGACCAGATGGCAGAGATCTACGTCAGAGAAGTGGTCAGATTGCATGGAGTGCCAAAGTCGATTGTATCAGACCGTGATCCTCGGTTTACTTCGCACTTTTGGCACAGTTTGCAGCAAGCTCTCGATACGAAGTTACATCTGAGTACCGCATATCATCCTCAGACCGATGGACAATCAGAGCGGACTATCCAGACACTGGAGGATATGCTGAGAGCTGTAGTGCTAGATTTTGGCACTAATTGGCAAGATTCTTTGCCTCTTTGAGAGTTTTCGTACAACAACAGCTATCAGACGAGTATAGAGATGGCACCGTTTGAAGCGTTGTACGGCAAGAAGTGTAGATCCCCTCTCTATTGGGACGATATCTCTGAGGTACCTGAGTTTGGACCTGATATGATCCGAGATATGACTGAGAAAGTGAAGCTGATTCAGAAGATAATGAAGACAGCTCAAAACAGACATGTCAAATATGCCAATCTTCGACGTAGACAGTTGGTATTTGAGACAGGAGACCGAGTATTCTAGAAGATTTCTCCTTTCAGAGGCGTTGTCAGATTTGGCAAACGAGGGAAATTGTCTCCACGATATATTGGGCCGTATGAGATTCTCGAGAAGATAGGAGATCGCGCCTATCGACTCGCATTACCGACTTCCTTATCTGGAATACATGATGTCTTTCATGTATCTTTATTGCGGAAGTACATTCCCGATGCTTCACATATTCTTCAGCCAGACGAGGTCAAACTTGATGAAACTCTGAGTTATGTTGAGAAACCGATCCAGATTCTCGATCGTAAAAAAAAGCAGCTCAGAACGAAGAGCATTCCGCTTGTGAAAGTTCAGTGGAGTCGTCATGGCATTGAAGAAGCTACCTGGGAGACTGAAGTAGACATGAGAAAGAAATTACCATAGTTATTCCATTGATGTGAGGTTCCTGTTTAGATTCTGTTATACATTTCTTGTCTGATATGATTTGATTGCCTATGGTTTCGGGGACGAAATCTTATCTTAGAGGGGGAGAAAGGTAATGCCCGAGATATTTATTATGTTAATCGAAGATTAATGATTATGACTTCATGTGATTATAGAAGGACCACTCCGAGACACGATTTGAGATAGCGTGTGATACGTGATGTGCGAGGACATAACACCTCGCGCAAATGCGCGACACGAGGCGCGCATATGCACGAGGCAGGCAGAGAACCTCGCGCATATGCGCGAGGAGGGCCCGCATATGCGCGAGCTGGTGGACTGGAATTCTGCGGAGGCCGTAGGTCTCGCGCATATGCGCGAGAAGAAGACAATTGATGCGCCGAGACAGTAGGTCTGGCGCATATGCGCCGAGGAAGGTCGCGCATATAGGCGAGACGTGCTGCACCAAGAGGGAGCCACCTATCCTTGCCATGCAATTTAAGTGTAACCAAGTTGCCATTACTTTAGAAGTCAGCAGAAAAGATCGAGAAAAGCTTCAGAGGAAGTTTCAAGCTTTTCGTCTTTTAGACTTGTGATTTGGCAAAATCCAGCCGTCCGATTTTCAATCCGAACACAGTATCGTACTCCTCTTAACACAGGCTTCGACAAGACGTAAGTTTTCTTATGTTTTGATAAGATTTGAAAATATGATATTGAAGGAATCAGATAGAATTGATATATGGTGTTCTTGATATGTTAGACATTGTATAATCGAAACCGGATTGAAGAACAGATACCGTATGAAATTGTTATGATTTTTCAGAGTTGATTTGAATGAGATTATACGGATATGGTATCAGATTATGGTACAAATTGAGGTTATGAGATTTATATGATGTTGTGATATTGACTCGATTGATGATTGAGTTGTCGGTATATCGAAATGACGCCTTTGTGCTGTCAAAATGTACCGAGAGTGAATATTGATCCTTACATGTCTGACATGGACTGATATGTTGATATTGTGCTACTCGACATTTTCATTTTAGATTGGTATTGACAGCTTCGGCATCGAGACTTCCTTTGAAACCTATAGAAGAAGAAACAACGGTTTCAACTTAACAACGAAAGGTATAAATCAATGTTGAAGCGGGAGGATATAACTCGAGTTAAATCTGACTTGAGTTTCCCTAAATCACATACTTATTTGATTGCATTGATGTTTTCAAGTTATGAGATTAATATGCTTAGTCTATTGAGTTATAGCAAAGCATGTATTGAGTCAGGGCGGAGGTGCATAGTCAATGGCGGAGGTGCCAAGTCTTTGGCGGATATGCCAAGACACTGGATGGTTGGTTTATATCTATGTTGCATAAGAGCGGATCGGCTTCTATTGCGGAGATTCGGTATCTTATGCCAATGTCCAGGAATCGGGATCCCTAGATTAGAAATGAGTTCAGTCTGAGATGTTGAGTTACGAGTTTATTTACAGTTTTATATTGATTCATGTCTTTCAGCTTATGATACATGTTATTGATATCTGTTGCATGATTTTATATCGAGTCATATGATTGCATGTACACATTGTTTATACTGGGAATATTATTCTCACCGGAGTTATCCGGTTGTTGTTGTGTCCGTATGTGTGCATGACAACAGGTGGGATAGGATCAGGGTCAAGAAGAGGATGAGAGAACAAGATTAACGTGGAGATTCGGACCCAGCAGTGGAATAAGTTTCATCACTTGATATGTAGTTGTTGAACCCTAGTTTGATATGGATCTATGTTGTACAAGACTTGTACTTTTAACTTGTGATATGTATATCAGATTGATTACATTATGTTCCGCATGGTATTTTTAAAAAAAAAAAATTTTAGACCCAATTGATTTAATTGATCCAATTATTCCCAAAAATGATTAAGAAATGAATTAGCGTCCGAGTCCCCATATCTTAAGTTAAAACTTGAATTACAGATTTTTCCCTAATTTACCAATTCTTTTATCTCTATTGTACTATTTTTCTAATTCTCAAATATCTTCTCACTTATCAATCACCAAACTATTATTGAGATTAATCGTAAGAAAAAATATTTAATAACTAGTATATATTGAGAAGATATTTCTTAAACTTTCAATATTGATTCAATTATAGATAAGTTTTCACAACTTTGAATGGTAAATGAAATGTCTGCTCTTTTTATTGCTTAAAATGTGCTAGAAATTTTTTTTCTTAAAACCTCACTTAGCATCGGCCGAACCATAAAAATTACATAAAATATCTTGGACATCATTTTACAATAAAACACCCAACAATATATTTGAGAAATACAGCCCATACTACAATCTCTCAAAAATAACTCAAAGCATAAATAAAAATTCGCAAAAATCCTTAACATAAATCATAAACATAATTGCGGAAAGCTAGAAGCGCTGGTCCTCGGGTCGTGTGCACCTTCAGTCCAGTTAGGTCAACCATCAAGACCTCCCATAACATTAATATCATAAACACCTGCATCAATCACACCTAGTGAGTCTAAAGACTCAACACACCATAATCTTGATAACAAGTAATACATATAAAATCACATGCAACAGTGAAAATACTTTTACGTAAAAATAACATTTTCATAGCATGGATGTACTTTAAAACATAAACATTTTCGTGATGCATAAGCTGTTAAAAACATTTTCATGATTCTTTTTCCTCAACATGACATAACATAAAGCCTTTTTCATTATCATAAACATTTTTATTTTCCTTTGTTGAATTCAGATCGTTAATTGTGACTTTCCTCAATCCTAAAAAGTCGATGGATCCATCTACATGAAACCACAGTACTGGGCAGCAGGGACATCAGCGACACAAGATCGTCAACTAAGCCTTGGCCTATCTTCAATCATATCCTCATATCCTCATATCCTCATATCATCATATCCTAATAGTCACAATTACTTCACTTTTATCAATGTTTTCATATTTTCATCACTTCATAAAATCATGCAAGAATATCATTTTTCCCTTGAAACCAAGCATGCAACATGTATTTTAAATGTCAACTTTAAATCATAAAATTCCATGGACATTTAAATATCATAACTCAATCATGTAAAATTTCATAAACCTTTAAAAAATATCATAATAGCATAAACACGACATTTAGAGCACTGTCATGATGTTTACTAATTTTATGTGTAAAAAGACCGTTTTACCTCCAAAGTTAAATTCCTCGACTTTGACTTTTTCTTGAATTCATTGACTCTAGCATGTCCCAAATAATTATTTAAGCTTGAATTTAAATTGTCATAATTTTATTTAGCTTAAAACTAGGCTTTTAAATTAATCTTTAAATAGTCGTTTTGACGGTGTTTTAATCCCGAAAAATCCCCAACTTTAGAATAAAATTCTTGAACTTAAAACTTAGACTTTTAATATTATTTTAGCTCTTATGAACCCTGGCTCGACCCCGTGAACCATGTTTCAAATATTTTTGCTTTGAAAACCCTAACACGACACATAAACTTCGACCCTGAGCCATCTTTAGATATCCTCGAGTCACCCCCGAACCAGGTGGATCCAAAACTTGACCAACATCCTAGAGTACCCTACTGGGCCCTTAGATCACTTAGAAGCCTTTCCCAAAGCCAAAAACAAAGCCCCAACCAACATCCCAAATCTGGCCTAGAGTTGCACTTTGAGTGGACTCTAGCTTTGTGCACCTAGGGACCTAGCCGTCTGCCCAGGACCCAAACCAACCCCCATTGCACCTTCACAGGAACCTAATTAGTCACCCTCACCCAGCCCACGAGCCCTGGACCGAGCCTTTACCCCTCTGCAAGCTGCGCAACCAACTGCGCCCACCTGCACAAGCTCTCGGGTAGGAGTCCCAACCCTTCTAACCAGAGTCCTAGCTTGGCTAGGACTCTCCCCTAGACACAACCAGACCCTAGGCCAGCCCTGAACCCAAGCCCAGGCCTGCCCTCCCCTTGGAACATGAAAGCCGGACACCCAAAGCTCCATGACAGCAAAAACGGTTTTCTGTGCATAGCTTGTGGTGCAGTGATTTGAGTGAGTCTAGGACCTTCTAAATTCGTGTAAAAACATCTCTTGATCATGTCCTAACATCATGGCAGCCTATCACATGCATGAAACAATTTATGAAATCCATACTCATTGGTTTAACACATATAAGTGCAAAAAATCCGAAAAATACAGCAAGTAAATTCATGTTCTTTATGCATACCATATTTAAAACAATATTATGACATGATGGATGAGAAAAGTAGATGTATGGTGTGCCTCTGCGTTTTAAAAGCACGAAAACGAAGCGACGATTGAAGAACGACGACAGGGAACGACGGTTTGAAAAACTCTAGCAACTTGATGTTTTTCTCTTCATGAAATATGTGTGTGCCGTGACTTGTGTTTGAGAGAAGAGTTTGGGGTGATTGGGGAAGTGGGCGTAGGAATTTATGGGTTTTGGGTGGGGTTTAGAATATTATATAGCTAATTAATCACTAATTAAACTTAGGCCCATTAGGTAGGTTAATTAGGTCCATCAGTACTTAATTAAAACATTAGAAATAATTTTGATTAATAAACTTTGTGAATTTATTAGTCGGGTTGCCAAAAAATTTATATTTTTGTTGAAAAACCAACGTCGATAAAAATTACGTCTCGGCGTATAAAATCACCTCAAAATCCCATATTTTCAAAAATAAGAAAAAACATCACCCATAATTTAAATAATTAAAAACAATTATTTAATAAAAACATTTTCTATTTTTCAGCCATCGGTCTCCGTTCCTCGATCGCAACTCGAATAACCTTTAAAAATTACATTTTTATGCAACCATGTAGAAAAGTATATTTTAAACATGTCAAAATGCACAACATAATTAATTTATGCAATTAAAACATTTAATTAAAATAAAAGAGAATTTAATATTTGCATTCATGTGGTTCGCGTGGACCTTTAAAATTTCGGAGCGTTACAATCTCCCCCCTTAAATTGAATTTCGTCCTCGAAATTTGCTTATCCTTAATAACCCAAAGTTTAGACTTAGTTCTAATATCCCAAAAATCCACGCTTTCCGCTGCGCTATTCTGATAAAACTTAAGTTCTAGAATATCCTTACGTCTCTTTGTTCCCAATTAAATTTTCCTTCTACATCCTTATTTGCAATTTGCAACTTAAGAAAACCTATAATTACTTAGTGATATACTATTATAACTCCGAATTTTAATTTTTCTTACAATTCCCAATATTAAAAGATGGCTGATCATACTTATCGTATATTACTTTCCTTATTTATACCTAAAATATTCATCAACCTATCAATTTCAATCTTAAAATCCCAAGCACATCCGCTAACATTTAGATTTTTCAAGCTTAATATCAATTCATCCTTAAAAACCCTTGATTAAAACTTCTTATAATACTAAAACCAAGATATCCCAGGGTTCTGAATATTCTTAAAAGTCTAAATCATCAAAATTCTTACCATATAACCCATTCAATTCGCACTTATTGCTAAACTAGTCCTCAAATTCCTTAATATTTGCAAAATAAATTCTTTATTTCCCCAAAAATTATTCTAATTGGTCCTTAATTTCAAAAAATCCTACAGTTAATTTATAAGTTCTCAGTATTCTTAATTTTCTTCTACAGTTTTCCCATGACATAATTCGATATTTTTAAACTCATTTACCCAAAATCAATTCCTATAACCAATTTTACCTTTCATCAAAACTTAAAATCCCAATTTATACATTTTCATTTTCTCAAAGCTGTTGCAAATCCTCGAATCATTATTACTTATGAGTAATTCCCAAAAAAATTTTCAACAAATAACCACGAATCATAAATATTTTCCAAGAAAATCTACGTACTTATGAGTAATTCCCAAAAAAATTTTCAACAAATAACCACGAATCATAAATATTTTCTGAGAAAATCTACGTGTCCCAAAAGCATTCATAATATTCATGATTAACTTATGGTCCAAAAGTAGAACGTCAATACTAAAACCCCGAAATCAGCATAGTCCAATTCCACCACAAAGCCAACATGCGTTAAAATCAAATAACTTTTCTTATTATATATCATAACGCGTAAACTGTAACGCCCCAGATTCGACGACTGTCCTCACTGTACCAAGACGAGTCTTTCCAGCGTGCTTATGTCCTCACTCACACGCACCCTAGGAAACTTCCCAGGAGGTCACCCATCCCAAAATTGCCCCAAGTCAAGCACGCTTAACTTTGGAGTTCTTTTGTGATGAGCTACCGAAAAGAAGATGCACCTTCGTGATATGAGTAGTACAAATCAAATCTTTTAAGCCCTCTTCAACTGTACAGTCCATTACATTGAACAGTCTCGGAATCCCTCTCATTCCCGTGTGGGATCGGTTCATTCATGTTCCCTCCACCTAGAAGCCTGCCAGGAGCCGCTCATTGTCCGTGCAACTGATGGCACCGGCGATCACCCCCCGCCCTCTTCGGCCCCGGGCCTCACATGCCCACCAGCTTCCGCTTGGTTCGTCCCCGAACCACACCGTACTAAGAGAGGTCGGCTCTGATACCAACTGTAACGCCCCAGATTCGACGACTGTCCTCACTGTACCAAGACGAGTCTTTCCAGCGTGCTTATGTCCTCACTCACACGCACCCTAGGAAACTTCCCAGGAGGTCACCCATCCCAAAATTGCCCCAAGTCAAGCACGCTTAACTTTGGAGTTCTTTTGTGATGAGCTACCGAAAAGAAGATGCACCTTCGTGATATGAGTAGTACAAATCAAATCTTTTAAGCCCTCTTCAACTGTACAGTCCATTACATTGAACAGTCTCGGAATCCCTCTCATTCCCGTGTGGGATCGGTTCATTCATGTTCCCTCCACCTAGAAGCCTGCTAGGAGCCGCTCATTGTCCGTGCAACTGATGGCACCGGCGATCACCCCCCGCCCTCTTCGGCCCCGGGCCTCACATAAACAAAAAAAATTCTAATGCATATAAAACAAATATCCTCATAATGCTATTAAACATGTGACGTGAACATATAATTCATATAATTATGCATGTAACATCATAAAATCATATAAAGCATGTAAACTTACAAATTGAGGCTTGACGACTGATCTTTCCAGCGCTGATGGTGGCACAACCTTTTACAGGACATTTGCTCTGATACCAACTGAAACGTCTGCCCTTTTTATTGTTTAAAATGTGCCACAAATTTGTTTTTTTTAAACCTCACTTAGTATCGGCCGAACCATAAAAATTACATAAAATATCTTGGACATCATTTTACAATAAAACACCCAACTATATATTTGAGAAATACAGCTCATACTACAATCTCTCAAAAATCACTCAAAAACAAAAATAAAAAGTCGCAAAAATCCTTAACATAAATCATAAACATAATTGCGGAAAGCTAGAAGCGCTGATCCTCGGGTCGTGTGCACCTTCAGTCCAGTCAGGTCAACCATCAAGACCTCTCATAACATTAATATCATAAGCACCTGCATCAATCACACCTAGTGAGTCTAAAGACTCAACACACCATAATCTTGATAACAAGTAATACGTATAAAATCACATACAACAGTCAAAATACTTTTACGTAAAAATAAAATTTTAATGGCATGGATGGACTTCAAAACATAAGCATTTTCGTGATGCATAAGCTGTTAAAAACATTTTCATGATCTTTTTTCCTCAACATGACCTAACATAAAGAATTTTTCATGATCATAAACATTTTCCTTTTCTTTTGTTGGATTCAGATCGTTAATTGTGACTTTCCTCAATCCTAAAAAGTCGATGGATCCATCTACATGAAACCACAGTACTGGGCGGCGGGGACATCAGCGACACAAGATCGTCAACTGAGTCTTGGCCTATCCTCATTCATATCCTCATAGTCACAATTACTTCACTTTCATCAATGTTTTCATATTTTCATCACTTCATAAAATCATGCAAGAATATCATTTTTCCCTTGAAACCAAGCATGCAACATGTATTTTAAATGTCAACTTAAATCATAAAATTCCATGGAAATTTAAATATCATAACTAAATCATGTAAAATTTCATAAACCTTTAAAAATAATCATAATAGCATAAACACGACATTTAGAGCAATGCCATGATGTTTACTAATTTTAGGTATAAAAAGACCGTTTTACCCCTAAAGGTAAAATTCTTCTTCTTTGACTTTTCTTGAATTCATTGACTCTAGCATGTCCCAAATAATTATTTCAGCTTAAATTAAAATTAATTTAATTTAGCTTAAAACTAGGCTTTTAAATTAATCTTCAAATAGTCATTTTGACGGTGTTTTAATCCCAAAAAATCCCCAACTTTAGAATAAAATTCTTGAACTTAAAACTTAGACTTTTAATATTATTTTAGCCTTTATCAACCCTGGCTCGACCCCCATGAACCATGTTTCAAATATTTTTGCTTTGAAAACCCAAACATGACACATAAACTTCGACCCCGAGCCATCTTTCAATTTCCTCGAGTCACCCCCAAACCAGGTGGATCCAAAACTTGACCAACATCCTAGAGTACCCTACTGGACCCTTAGATCACTTAGAAGCCTTTCCCAAAGCCAAAAACGAAGCCCCAACCAACACCCCAAATCTGGCCGAGAGTTGCCCTTTGAGTGGACTCTAGCTTTGTGCACCTAGGGACCTAGCCGTCTACCCAGCACCCGAACCAACCCCCAGTGCACCTTCACAGGACCCTAATGAGTCACCCTCACCCAGCCCACGAGCCCTGGACCGAGCCTTTACCCCTCTGCAAGCCGCACAACCATCTGCACCCACCTGCACCCACCTTGATTACAAGGACTCCTCCCCACCCTTCTAACCCAAGTCCTAGCTTGGCTAGGACTCTCCCCTTGATATAAGCAGACCCTAGGCCAGCCCTGAACCCAAGCCCAGGCATGCCCTCCCCTTGGAATATGAAAGCCGAACACCCAAAGCTCCATGACAGCAAAAATGTTTTTCTGTGCATAGCTTGTGGTGCAGTGATTTGAGTGAGTCTAGGACCTTCTAAATTCGTGTAAAAACATCTCTTGATCATGTCCTAACATCATGGCAGCCTCTCACATGCATGAAACAATTTATGAAATCCATACTCATGGGTTTAACACCTATAAGTGCAAAAAATCCGAAAAATACAGCAAGTAACTTCATGTTCTTTATGCGTACCATGTTTAAAACAATATTAAGATATGATGGATGAGAAAAGGAGATGTATGGCGTGCCTTTGCGTTTTAAACGCACGAAAACGAAGCGACGATTGAAGAGCGACGATAGGGAACGACGACTTGAAAAACTCTAGCAACTTGATGTTTTTGCGTTCAAGAAATATGTGTGTGCCGTGACTTGTGTTTGAGAGAAGAGTTGGGGTGATTGGGGAAGTGTGCGTAGGAATTTATGGGTTTTGGGTGGGGTTTAGAATATTATAGAGCTAATTAATCACTAATTAAACTTAGGCGTAGGTTAATTAAGCCCATTAGTGCTTAATTAAAACATTAAAAATAATTTTGATTAATAAAATTTGTGGATTTATTAACCGGATTGCCAAAAAGTTTATATTTTTGTTGAAAAATTAACGCCCATAAAAATTATGTCCCGGCGTATAAAATCACCTCAAAACCCCATATTTTCAAAAATAAGAAAAAACATCACCCATTATTTAAATAATTAAAAACAATTATTTAATAAAAACATTGTCTATTTTTCAGTTCTCGGTCTTCGTTCCTCGATCGCAACTCGAATAACCTTTAAAAATTACATTTTTATGCAACCATGTAGAAAAGTATATTTTAAACATGTCAAAATGCACAACATAATTAATTTATGCAACTATAACATTTAATTAAAATACAAGAGAATTTAATAATTGCATTCATGTGGTTCGCGTGGACTTTTAAAATTTCGGGGCGTTCCAGTAAAATTCTAAATAATTCGAAAAATTGTGTTCATATATATATATATATATATTTACTTTAATTTTTATATTACTAATTGGATTACAATGATTATAAATTAGTGTTTGTTGTTTAAGATTTTCTTGACTTTTAGGTGTGTTAGAAATTGAGAGCGTCTGTCGTGTTCCTTATAAATGAAGTGATTTTGAAATTCACTTGAATTTTTTTCATACAAACATGACTAGAAATATGAAATCCATCATTTCAAAATCATACAAGCACAACTTTATTATAATAAGCTTCTTGTGATCCGTAATACTAGTCAACTTTATTCATATTCACAAAAGTTTTTATGTAATATGTTTGAATTGAGGGATTTTATATATAAATATATATATTAAATTCAAATTCAAATTTTCTCCCATTTAAATCATATATATATTTATAGTTAATTAGGATGAATTAAAAAATAAAAAAAAATGATATCATTTAAATTTTAGTCGTCGATTCTAATAAATCAACCCACAATATTCGAACTTGAAAAACGAAATCTAAAACTAAAATTTAATATCGCATAAAAAAGGTACAATGATGGACAGAGACAAAAACTCAAAGATGATCAAACTAATAAAAAAAATTAAACAAATAAAATAATAAAAAAATTAATTAAAATAATAAACCCATTTAGGAAATCAGGATTAAACCAAATGCTCAATCAATGACAAAGATGCAATCCTCCTAATTGATTCCCTAATCCCCACCGATCCCCAATATAAAAAGAGTGATGTTACATGTATATCAATTTGTACAACACAAAAAATTCAATACAAAAATTCAATTTCTCGAAATCTCACTATATATTGAATACAAAATCTCGCAATATAACATTAGAATCTCGCGGTGATAAATCCTCTCACTGATTTCCACTGATTTCTTTCTTTGCACATTTCACCGCCTCCATTACTTAGAAAATTAAAAATAAAAATCTATACATACAACCACTGTATGTACACACTTGAAGCCCTGCAAAAACTGCAGAAAAGCAAAGGCTATCATTTCCCTTTCCGAGCTATTGTGTTTGTTGACTCTTGCAAAGTGCAAAGGTATACGTACTTTGATCTGATTCTCCCTTCGGTCACAGTCTTTCCTTACTGTAAAAAGACAGAAGTAAATAAAAGAATAATTGGAGAAAAAATTAAGATAAAGAGGAAAGAAGAATAAATGCTTGAAATGGTAAAGTACTTTAGGTCCAAGTCCACCGCCGAGGAATTCACCGAGTTCTGCCCCATCTCCGGTCCATCACCGCCATCATAACAGGTTCCCTCAAAACTCGACATACAGTAGCTATCTGTATTTATATTTACAATAAATAGATCATTTATTCTCTATTAATTTTTTTTAAATGTATTTTTTTTAACATATGAAGTATTTACTGTTACACATAAACATATCGTTAAATTTCTGAATTTTCTCGAGTTATAATATTTTTTGCCTAAACAATAAAAAGATTTGGAGCACGTAACAGTTAAAACGACTGCTTCAATAAAGGTTTTTTGGGTACTTACACGCATGTGCATGTGTGTATGTATATACCACCATGAGTTTTTTTTATAAATAATTTAATTTTTTAAAATTAATTCAAAAATAATTAAAAAAAAGATTTTGCAATAATACTGCAATCCGTGCTTCGTTGAGCATTTTCCGTGCTTACGAAGCACGGAGCAGCCCACAAGCGCAGACGCTCCTACGAGGACCAGCGTCCAGTGTCCTTGCTTACAAAGCACGGACTTTGTATATAATATTATTATTTTTTTTGGTAATTATTTGGATTTTTGTTATCCATTACTTTTATTCGCTTCATTATCTTTATTCATTTCCTGAACATTTCACGTGAAATCTGAAGATCTAAATTTTCACGTGAACTTCAATAATTGAAATGTGAATTCTTCACATCCTTCGTTTCTATAATTGATGAAAAAATCGACGAGTGAGTTATCAATTTCCTCTGAAATTTTCTCTCAAATTTTAGCAAAATGTCTAACATCGACGTACTCTTATATTTTGGTGGTCATGTAGTTAGCGATAATGGATCCGTTGAATATAGCATTCCATTTGTTAGGCCGATACGAGTGTTACGATCTATTAATTTGACGGAGTTAGTTGAAGTTGTGCATAAAATGTTAGCAATCGATCCAGCGAATTTTTCTCTGAAGTTGTCAACAAAGTATTCATTCATGGAGATAGCATCTTGACATGAAATTCAAGTCAATCTCGTTGATAACGATGTTTTAAAGTTTATAATGCAATGTGACAATATGCATATTTTGCATCTATACGTGGAAGCAAATTCAATTGAACATCATGTTGGATTTGATGAGCCTGAATCCTACGTTCGACATGCATCCGATTCAGGTTTCTATAACCAACCCGGTACTTCAACATATGGTGATTTCCAGGATGAAGAAGGTTATGTTCCACAGGTTACTGAAGGACTCGGTAATTTAAATTTCGATGATGTACGTGGGTCTTGGGATCAATTTATCAATGTCTTGTCGGAACAAAATCATGCTCCATATTGGCCGAATCCAACATTAGATACGAGTGCTCGTTGTCGGGATCTGGCCACTAATGATGATATTTGGAGGACTGATTCTGAACCCGATATGTCATATAACGAGTTTGAAGAAGTGAATGATGCTGATGAAGTGAATACTTTTACAAATCTTAATGAGGGGACATCATCTCGACAACCATCACGTGACACATTACAAAGGCAGACCGTTCCATTTCTGTCAAACACTTCTGAAATGCCATCATTTTTCAATAAATTTTTTGGGAAAAAGCCTCCTGATTCTGTCGATGTACCTTCTGGAGTGCAAACCAGCTTTTACAATCCTGATAGAGGCGAATTATGCGTTAATATGTTATTTAAAGATAAGAATGATCTTATTTCATCTGTGAAGGATTATTCAGTTAGAGTGGTCAGGCGTGAGTACCGTGTCGTGGATAGCACACGCAGTTTGTGGAAGTTACGTTGCAAAAATAATTCTTCTGCGGTCATTTGTCGATGGGGACTTCGCGCTTCTTTGAAGGTCAAGACTGGTTATTGGAAAATAACAAAATATGGCGGGCCTCACACATGTATATCTACCTCTGTTGGTATAGACCATAAGAATTTGAACAGTGATATGGTGGCACATACGCTATTGAGAGTTGTTCGTTGTGATCATTCGTACGAGATTAAGTATATCATCGAAAATGTGAAAGATAGATATGGATATCAAATATCATACACGAAGGCATGGCAAAGTTTGCAAAGTTCTATGAATATTGCTTATGGTACATGGGAGAGTTCTGTTCAATTGCTTCCTAAATATATGTGTGCTTTGTCCAAATATAATCCGAGAATAGCTGTGGAGTGGAATCATCTCAGAGCCAGCACTGAAATTTGTAAGATACTGAACTATGTTTTCTGGGCATTCAGGCCGTGTGTTGATGGGTTTCAGCATTGTCGGAAAATAATTAGTGTCGATGGTACACACTTGTATACCATATACAAGCACAAAATGTTGATCGATGTCACTCTGGATGCGAACAATCAGGTTCTACCGCTAGCATTTGCTATTGTGAACGGAGAAACAACAGATTCTTGGAAATGGTTCTTGGAGAACCTAAGAAGACATGTTGTTCGTGGTGAAAATGGTGTGTGTCTTATTTCTGATAGGCATAAGGGAATCGTGCGAGCAACTGAAGATCTACCATATTTTCAACCTCCTTACGGTGTGCATCGTTTTTGTTTGAGACATGTGTGTTCAGACTTTAACGCTAAATTCAATGACGTCCACTTGAAAGATTTATGTTGGGCGGCAGGCACACAAAATCAAATATGTAAGTTTGAAGCAATAATGGAGGCAATGAAGCAAAAAAACATTTTGGCGCACCGATATTTGGTTGGAATTGCTAAAGAAAAATAGAGTTTGGCTCATGACGGTGGTTGGCGTCGTGGGGTGATGACAACTAATATGTCGGAGTGTTTAAACAGTGTGTTGAAGGGTGCTCGTAGACTTCCTATATCTGCCATAGTACACTTGACACTTCTGAGGTGCGTACAATATTTCATTTAACGTGTTATAAGAGGTGGTCGTATGGTTCAGGAAAATCAGCTGTGGTAAGATTATGCATGTCGGAAGTATGAGAAATGGGCGAGAAAATCTAGTGAACATCGTGTTTCCAAATACAATGTACGTGAGCAAACTGTTTCGGTTGCAATGGTAGGAAGACCAAGTCGTGGGCAACATATGCAGGTCGTCAAGTTATCAACGAGTGATTGTTCATGTCGTAAATGGAAGATTCTTGGCATCCCATGTTCCCATGCTATTTGCACAGCTAAGTGGCACTCCTTGGATCCCACGACACTTGTGCAGCCCTGGTATAACATGTCTGAGTACTAAGCAACGTACGAGGGCAGATTTCAACCACTTGCAGATGAGCGATACTAGAATCCTCCAACTTTCGAGTTGTTAAAAAATATAGTTAAAAAAACATTCCTCTTATTCAACGCGTCGGCGTACAAATACCTTTTTTTTTTTACGCAATTTTGAGCGCCGCAGCGCTAATACGTTAGCGCCTCGGTGCTAGAGCAAATATGTTAGCGCCTCGGTGCTAGAGTTGCGCAAATCTGGCTCTGAGGCGCTAACATATTTGCGCCTAGGCGCCAGATTTGCGCAAGTCTGGCTCCGAGGCGCTAATAATTTAGCGCCTCGCGCTTATCCCCGAGGATATAGCGCCGCAACGCTACATACACAGCGCTGCGGCGCTAGTTCACTTGTATAAAAAAACCGAATTATTACACTCATTCCTCCTCCTTAACAACACCAAATCCTCCCACTAAAAAAGAATCGACTTCCACAATTCGCCCCCGGTCGAAGTGTAATACAATTTCAGTTCTAACAAAAGGTAACATTATTCGTGTTATGAATCATTCATCATTTTCATGTCAAATTTTGAATTAACAATGTTATAGAGTTTGTGCATATAACGTGTTCGATATAATGCTTCAATGAGGTAGTTGTTATTAATAGTTGGATTTTTGCCTTGTACCAACTAGGACGATTTATGTGTGTGCTATGTTTTAGTTGGTGACAAGTTTTAGGTTATTAGCGCGATTTCAAACATGCCGCCGAGGAAGAAAAACAAGCAAGTTCAGTCTGGGGATGGTCAGTCATCTAATGCTGGTTTTGATAGACGACGTTTTTGGGATACAGTTGCAGCTGAAAATTATACTAAATTACAAGATAAAAACATGCAGCGAAAAAGAGGGATGGATCATAGCGTCTTGGGTTGTGATACATTAGATCTCGCTCAACATTTGCATTGGGCTGAGTTTGTGAAGCCACCACCAGATGCTATTATGACACTTGTCCGAGAATTCTACGCTAACTTGATGGTTAGGCATGAGGACTATCACGTAAGAATAAGGGGGCAGAAGGTTGCCTTTGATAGCATGACTATTAACTCGTTGTACTCGATGCCTGACAATGAAAACAACGATTACATGATATTTATGAGACAACCCTATCCCTATGAGACAATAATCAACACACTTTGTGACCCGGGCACGGTGTGGAAGCTAAATAATCAGCAAGCTCCGGTCACATTTCCTGCGACATGCATGATTAGGGAGGCATATAACTGGTATCATTTTGTCGCAGCACGGTTGATTCCATCTGGGAATGTTTCTGATGTCACAAAAACGAAAGCAGCATTGGTGTATTACATCATCACCGGGAAGAAAGTGGATGCAGGTCGGATGATTATGAATTCGATTCTGCAGGCTGCACGGGGAACATCTACAGTTATCATGCCCCATTCTTTGACCATCACGGAGCTCTGCTGCCTAGCTGGGGTTATATGGGATCATAGTGAGCCAGTCTTGCACAAGAAAGGCGATATTTTAATTTGTGGGAAGCTCCCGAGAGATAAAAGACCGAAGCAGATTCAGAGTGGTCCGGGCGAGGCTTCAGGGAGTGGAGCACAGCCACAGCCCGCCAGACAGGCACGACACGCAGGACAGGCACGTACAGAGAGTGGACGGACCGCACACCAGCGTCTTGATGACCTAGAGCGCATGATGAGGAGGCAGTGGCAAATGACACGCGAGCAGTTTGATTACGTGCATAATTTTAATCGTGTGCTTGCGCAGCGCTTCCCAGCGACTAGCGCCTCCGACGATCCATTTCCACCCCCCAGCATTTTCACATCGACCCGTCGCGGATGATTTTGAGTATGATGAGGATGAAGAGGTTGAGCTGTCAGGCGAGGACAGCGAGTCCTGATGCCTCTTCTGATTTTGCATCTAACCCTTTCTTTTATGTAATTTGTTGTTTTGCAATATCAAAATCTTCAAACATTTGTACGTTTTTATTATTGAATTTCGCAATTGTTTAACTATGTTAATTTGTTGTGCTATATCTCAATCAATGGAAAAAACTTGTATACATAATACAATTTAGACTATGCAACAATGGAACTGTACAACAATAGAAAATATATAGTTACAATTAATTAGAAGAATCATCGTCATAATTAAAATGATACAAATGGCTCTCTGTTCCACAATCAGGTGGATTGTGTCTTCTCGTCCCTCTATGCAATCCTACATCTTGAGGATTTTCCTCATTTGAGTAACCTGGATAAGTGATATGTGAAATAACATTCCTCCGTGGTCGAGTGTCATGCACAATATGTTGAGGTCCAACATTAAGAAAATTCGTAAAACTTTGTGTGTTTGACCAATAAGAGTCTGAAAATCTGGATGACCAAACAAACGAAAGTCATCGAACCCTGAATCACTGAAAAAACCAGGTTCCGTATAAGAGGTTCCTGCAATATTCAATTCAGCTGACGTAATAATAGTAGAGGTTCCTGTAAACCCACTTGGTTGCCTAACCATGTCACTTCTCCACCCGAATGATGACTGATGCGAAAAAAGAGAAGGCGTGCTGAAATTTTGTTGAACATTAAATTGTCCAACAAAAGTATTGTACGGATGTGGTTGAAAACCAACGACAGTAACTGCAGGTGATATGGTTCGCACAGTTATTCGATTATACCATTGGAAGTAGTCTTCGTCAGTTTGCATCGATCACCCGTGTCGCACCCCTTTAGAAACATATCTCAGCCTATTATTCAACAACTCAATTGAATTTCTATGATAATCTCTCCAATCGATGTTTCGATGTCCTATTCTCATGATATTATGCATATCGTCATTGTCGACGGCAGACCCTGGAATTGATTGCCGTCTTTGAAATTGTCGCATTACCCGATATGACGATGCATCTCCACGATGTTAAAGCATATAAGGGGACAAACACATCGCCATATTTTGTTGTCGTATGAATCAATGATTGTCTTGACATCTATGTCATGCTTCTGGTAAAACGATCCAATTAAACTGAAAAAAATAAAAATATTAAAATTAAAAATTCATTTAATCAAAACAAAATAGTCTTCATTTAATAAATATTAAATATTAAAATTGTATAATACCTCATTATTATTCATACGATCTAGAGAATCTCTTATAATTCTTATAGCATGTGTTGGCGAATGTGTGTAACTAAATCCAAATTCCACCTACAATTAAAAATAAAAATTACATATCAAGAAAATATACAAGATATATATGATATTACCACAATAATTTTTAAATATTACCGTGCACCATATGGAGAAACTGGAATAAAAGCATCCGGATCAACGGGAGGTACAACTAATGTTAACCCATCTCGATCGGGGTTAACACATTTAATCATGCTCCATGCCCATATCTGTTTATAATTAAAAAAATAGTTCAACAAATTTGACAAAAAAATTGTGTTAAATAATCACATCACATTAATATACCTGCAGGATATATAAAGGTCCAGCCATTGTAGTCTTCTCTATACGTGACGCGTTACACAACTCACGGTATAGAAATTCTAAAATTGCACTACCCCAACTATAAGACTTCACGTTATCAATATCTCGTAGCAGTTGCAAAAATATTAGTCTAGCAGACCCTCCTTGATAGTCAGGGAACATTATTACTCCAATAATAATTAACGCAACACAACGGGTAAATTTCACAACATCTACTTCTGAAGTATCATCATTAACAAGGTTAGACATGCAATGATCATCTAGTGCAGTCATAGACAGATGACCACCTTTAAAATGTTTTGATGCTGGCAAAAATCCCAACATATCCAAACATATGTGTTGTCATTCCTCAACTTTATGTGACACATCTAATCCAGTTATTGCTTCACCATCAATTGTTAGACCCCAAATTATTGAAACATCTTGTAACGTGACATTTGCTTCACCACATGTAAGATGAAACATGTGTGTCTCGCGTCGCCAACGTTCAACAAGATCATTAATCAAACTATTATCATAAACTTGTGAGCCACATTCTAAAACTCCATAAAAACCCATATGATTTAAATATGCTTCTACACGATTGTGTAAGTAATTATCAGTATATAACTTCCAAATCAAATTGTTTGACCTCTTCACTTTGACAATATCATCAACGGTCGTGAAAGAAAATTTTGATGACATATGTGTCGTTTGTAAATAGAGGACACTCGGATCTTCTGGATTTCGATTATCTTCCATTCTCAAATATATTGTAGATCTTCTGAACTTCGTCTCAAAAATTTTTCAGTGAGGAAATGAGACACTGAGAAATGCAAAGAAAAGAGGAGAAAGAGGAGGAAAAAAGAAGGAATCCAGCAGGTAAGGTCGGTTGAAATGAATATATAATAAAATCCAAATAATTAAAAAAATAATAATATAATATACAGAGTCCGTGCTTCGTAAGCACGGACTCTGTACACATGGACCAGCGTCCACGCTTTGTAAGCGCGGACGTTCCACCGTGGAGCTGCTCCGTGCTTTGTAAGCACGGACGCTGCTCCACGTGAGCATCGTCCGTGCTTACGAAACACGGATTGCAGTATTATTACAAGATCTTTTTTTTAAATTATTTTTGAATTAATTTAAAAAAATTAAATTATTTATTAAAAAAACCCACACCACCATCTGCATAATAAAAATATGATTTTATTTTTGTTGGAAAAAATTAATTTGATTGGTTAGTTATAAATATTTTCAGTTTTTTAAAATTTAATTTTCAGGTTAAGTATATTAATGATCTTAATTTATTTTCGGATAAAAAATTGATTATATGTTCTTACTATGATTGTTAGAAAAAGATTTTTTTTTCTTTTGCTTTTCTTCCTGGTAATTAAGTTCACAGAATATAAATATTTTTTAAATTTTCGTTTAATAAAAAATATCTTAAAACCTATTTTCGTTAATTTACAATTTAACAATTAATATCTATAACTAAAAAAATTTTGTTTCTTTGTATTAATTTTTGTATTTTTTTAATTTTTAATCGATTATATCACTTTCTACATTATATATTATTATAAAAAAAATATTTTAAAATTTTAAAATTTGAAATAATCTCTATGCTTTTCACCCAAAAATTTGACAATTTTTTTTTAAATTATATATCGTATCATGACTCATGAGGGCATAATATGTATATAACTTAGTTTATACTTTATAACGTAAGTGAGTTTTGCAAAAAAAAAAAAAAAAAAAAAAGGTGGCGGAAATTAACAATACATAGGGGAATACAACTAGATCGATTTTAAAAGATACTTTTTCAAGTTCGTTCTTTATCTATATCTGTGTAACATACACCAAATACAGATTGCAATTGAGACTTTTTCTTTTTCAATGCAAAATTTACATTTTTCTTGAAACAAAAATAGGTGCAACATCAGGGATTGGTGCGGAAACGGCTCGAGTGTTGGGAAAGCATGGTGCGAGGCTAGTGTTGCCGGCACGGAGCCTGAAAGCTGTGGAAGAAACCAAGGCTCGTATACTATCGGAGTATCCTGTTGGATCTCGGTTTCTACATGCCCAAACGCAGCGGAAGTTTAAAATTTTTATTTTATTTTGACAATCAAAATATATTTGTTTGAGCACTCGTATGGTTTTAATAAATAAACATACATAGGATGTAAGAAAATTTTACCTTTAGTGAATTAATTCACTTGGCTCCAACTACACCGGTATTAGCGGCCGTAGCTCTTGTTGTAAATCCCTACGAACGTTCTTCAATCTCCGAATCAGGTCCACGACCAGATTATTTGTTCTTCTTCTAATTTGCACTAGAAAATTAGAAGATGTTTTGCGAAAAGATAGAACACTAAAAATCGACACAACTCTCAAACTTGGAGTGTCCAAACTTTTCTTGCTTTTGAGATGTGATTTTCGAGAGCACTTTTGGAATTTGGGGAGAGCCAAAAAAAACAATTCCTTCATCTCAAAGCTTCCGTCATGCCCCTTTATTTTTTCTCGAAAATTGCATGCCATTAGAATAAAATATTCTAATTATCTTTCTAATCTATTATTTACTTAATTAATCTAATTAATTAAGTAAATTTAAGATTCTAAATGCATGCCTTATCAAATGCAATCTCGATG
>NC_133316.1:8221462-8227727 GCF_012295235.1 Primulina huaijiensis | reverse complement strand
ACTTGGGAATGGTCGAGGTGCGGAGCCCCGAGCCAGGTTTGAGAACCCTGGGCTTATAAATAACCAAGGTGCAGAGCCTTGGGCCGGGGAACATGTCCCGGGACTTGGGAATGGTCGAGGTGCGGAGCCCCGAGCCAGGTTTGAGAACCCTGGGCTTATAAATAACCAAGGTGCAGAGCCTTGGGCCGGGGAACATGTCCCGGAACTTGGGAATGGTCGAGGTGCGGAGCCCCGAGCCAGGTTTGAGAACCCTGGGCTTATAAATAACCAAGGTGCGGAGCCTTTGATGATACCCCTGTAAGAGCTCGACTATTTAAGGGATGTGTGATGATTCCCCTGTAAGAGCCCGGGTCATGGATGACCCGGGATATCAGATGGATTCCCAAATCAGGGTCAATCTGCAGGATGGATTCTTTTGAAGCCGGGCAGGTGCAAGGCCGGGCTCTACTCCCTGGACAACCAAACGCCCGGGCTCTTATATAAGCCCTCGGTAGGCATTCTAACTAGGCCACCTCGATATGAGCACCACACTCGAGTACATTAGCAGAATTGGATGTGGACGACCGTCCTATCTCTGACTCTAATTCAAGTGGTTGACAAAGTCAGACAGGCGAAATATGACTAGTGTATGATTTGACATGTCACAATGTAGCCGCCCTACTATAATTAGTAGGTAGCACGAAGAACGAGGTCATCATTACTTCTCCTACTATAAATACCAGGTTCTCCATTTACATTTACATTCAATTTATTGTCTACACTTTTACACCAATATCACAACTATCACTTGGTTATATTGATCTTTTGTTGAGTCCTTCACTGACTTAAGCATCGGAGTGGCCACGCCGGACACCTCTTCGGCGCCCATTCACGAGTGCATCTCCTTGTGTGCAGGTTACAGCTGAAGCCATATTACAGAGATATATCTCACTACTCTTATTCTCTTCATTATCTTGATAGCAGATCCGGTGGAGCACCCCGACCCGGCTCGTCCATTTCACCCGGATCGCATCATTGGCGCCGTCTGTGGGAATTTGAGCTCAAGACGTAGATATGGTTTCCATTCAAAAATAAGTCCGACCAGCTCGGCACTCAGATCTTATATGTGGATTTTATATGGGCTCAAAGCTCAGCGGCTATCTAGGATTGGCGTGGAAGAGTATTTGCTATGCACTCAGCAGCACACAGCTATATTAGTCACCTAATTTAGCTCAACCAGAGAAGTTTCACTCTATCGGAAATGAATTCAGATTCAGTATTTTCAGGTTAGTGATTTGGTTTTTAATAAAATTAATACAGCAGGAAAAGAAAATTCTTGAAAGTCCGGGAGAAACGAGGCCCCGGCATCTTATCTTAAGTCCGGGAGACATGAGGCCCCGGCACATTATCTTAAGTCCGGGAGACAGGAGGCCTCGGCACATTATCTTAAGCCCGGGAGACACGAGGTCCCGGCACATTATCGTTAAGTCCAGGGCTCCGCACCCTGGCTCGGGGCTCCGCACCTCGACCATTCCAAGACCCAGGGCCCCGTACCCTGGCTGCGCATTAAGTCCAGGGACCCGTACCCTGGCCCGGGGACCCGTACCTCGGTCATCTATTAAGCCCAGGGTTCTCAACCCTGGCTCGGGGCTCCGCACCTCGACCATTCCAAAGCCCAGGGCTCCGTGCCCTGGCCGCCCGTTAAGTCCAGGGACCCGGACCCTGGCCCGGGCACCCGTACCGCGGTCATCTATTAAGCCCAGGGCTCTCAAACCTGGCTCGGGGCTCCGCACCTCGGCCATTCCCAAGTCCCGGGACATGTTCCCCGGCCCAAGGCTCCGCGCCTTGGTTATTTATAAGCCCAGGGTGCTCAAACCTGGCTCGGGGCCCCGCACCTCGACCATTCCCAAGTCCCGGGACATGGTCCCCGGCCCAAGGCTCCGCACCTTGGTTATTTATAAGCCCAGGATTCTCAAACCTCGCTCGGGGCGCCGCACCTCGACCATTCATGAAGGCCAGGGCTCCGCCCCTTGGTTATTTATTAAGTCCAGGGACCCACACCCTGGTCCGAGGCTCCGCACCTCGATCATTTCGAGTCCGGGAGATACGAGGTCCCGACATCTTCTCTCAAGTCCATGAGACACGAGACTCCGGCTCCTCATCCCATCTCTGGGAGACATGAAGCCCCCGATGCTTTTATAAAACCAGATTGATCATCTTTTTGGAAATCCAAGCATGACTAATCGGGACAGCGAGTATGACTCTAGCCCGACCATTTAAGGGATGTGTGATGATACCCCTGTAAGAGCCCGGGTCATGGATGACCCGGGATATCAGATGGATTCCCAAATCAGGGTCAATCTGCAGGATGGATTCTTTTGAAGCCGGGCAGGTGCAAGGCCGGGCTCTACTCCCCGGACAACCAAACGCCCGGGCTCTTATATAAGCCCTCGGTAGGCATTCTAACTAGGCCACCTCGATATGAGCACCACACTCGAGTACATTAGCAGAATTGCATGTGGACGACCGTCCTATTTCTGACACTAATTCAAGTGGTTGACAAAGTCAGACAGGCGAGATGTGACTAGTGTATGATTTGACATGTCACAATGTAGCCGCCCTACTATAATTAGTAGGTAGCACGAAGAACGAGGTCATCATTACTTCTCCTACTATAAATACCAGGTTCTCCATTTACATTTACATTCAATTTATTGTCTACACTCTTATACCAATATCACAACCATCACTTGGTTACATTGACCTTTTGTTGAGTCATTCACTGACTTAAGCATCGGAGTGGCCACGCCGGACACCTCTTCGGCGCCCATTCACGAGTGCATCTCCTTGTGTGCAGGTTACAGCTGAAGCCATATTACGGAGATATATCTCACTACTCTTATTCCCTTCATTATCTTAATAGCAGATCCGGTGGAGCACCCCGACCCGGCTCGTCCATTTCACCCGGATCGCATCATTACCTTTTTTTTTTGTTACTCTTTTGCATTGCATTAGAATATGACTAGTTTCAAGAATATTAATATATTTTGAGTTAATTTACCGAGAGAGACATTTTACCAACGGGGATTAAAAATATAAGGGTTCCTGAAGTTAGTAGGCCGACGATTTTCTTTCTTGGAATAATAAAATTCAAAGTAATTATTTGGAATCGGTCTTATCCATAACCTAAATGGTATAATCTTGTTCAATCCTGAACCAATTAAATCAACTATAGGTTGAACCAAATCGTGCGTCAATATTGAATCGGATTGAGTTGCTTCTAGAAACCATTTTAATCAAGTCCAGTTGAATCCAGTACTATAATATACTTAATTTGTGATTACTTAATTTGATAAATAAATTCTCCAAGTACATATTGGTTAAAAAAATCGATGGATTCAATTTGGCTCCAATTTCATTTTGGATTACTGGGATCCTACGTGATTTTTCCAATTCCATTATCCCAGAGTCCGAATTTGGTTTAACCTGGTCCAAAACTTATTTAATTCAATCGAGTAGAATCCCTAGTTTTTTAAAATAATGGGATTTAATACAAGTAGATGTCTCCCTAAAAATAAGTCTATCTCTGCCAAGAAGTCCGACGAGGCTCACCTTAATAGTCGTTTCAAGCTGATATTCTCATACCCCTCTGGTTGAGTCATAATCCTTTCAATAGGGTTGTTAGTGAGCATCATGTTAGGGTGAGAAAGAAAGTAGGGTCTCAACTTTCAAGTGTTGCTTTAGGTTTTCAAAGCCCTTTTCACAATTCTCATTCACACTAATATTTATGTGTCTTTATCAAGACCAAGGAGAAAGGATATTTACGGTTTGTAGATCTAGATATGAAACTTGAAAGTGTTGCAATCCGAGTTTGAGGGTTGCGAAAGTTTCCTTGAGGTCAGGTATGAGGTCTACAACATCCACAAAATTTCTTAAAAGATATCATCTACATAAACCTAAATATTCTCTCTTTATCTGATCTGCAAACACTTTGTCTATCAATATGTGGCATGTGGCTCCCACATTTTTAAAGCCAAAAGGCCTTGCCACGTGACAGAAGATTCTACATTAGTGATGAAACTGACCTTGGTCGAAGGGATTTAATGATATTTCTGATAAGTATACATGAAGCACGATATGTTATATACCAATGTGAAGTCAACTAATTGGTGTATCATGGGTAAGGAATAGCAGGTTTACGAGCATTCCTTATGTTAGAGTAGATGCCCTGTAAGCCAACTGTTGGCTAGGGAATTTATTGATTCAGTTGTAATAAACAATCTTTATTTTAATATAATTTACTTTTTAATGGTTTTGTTGTACTTTATCTGTATACCCATGCAAGCAGCATAGATAAAGTCCTTGATTATGCTTTAATACAAATGAATCGTAATTCGATGTTGAAACTCATTTGTAAACACTGCATATTCTAAATTCGTTCCTAGTCGATTCAGCCGCCTAAAACAGGGATAAAGGTCGCTCGAGCTCGAGACTAGCATCTGTGATGTTGTGTACTGCGTTTCTTGGTAAGGGCATAGAGATGTCCAAACATACAGATGGGTAGTCATATGATGATTATACTGAACAACCCTCCCTCGGACTTTCCAAGTGGTTATCATTCATCGAGAGGATAAGTCCGTGGTTATGATTGTGCACCATTAGTCTTTACAACCCGGGACAACACTGAGGCTCTATATGCTAGGGCTGTGCTTTGACTCGTTTACTGGCTCCAGGAGAGTCATCAGGTGGCGAGGTTGGGTACAGTTGCGAAACATATAGGAGCCAGTGCATTGTAGTCGGGGATTCACCGCTCACCTGCGGGTGTGGATATCCTATGTGATCTGATTAAATTATAGTGCATGGAATCTCTGACTAGAGTATGAGATGTACGTTAGAGAAAGAGTTCTCCAATAGTACACGCGATGCCACTATTAAAGTTATCACATAGTTATCGAATTAATATGCAACCCTCGATGAACCAATGGTTGCAGATTCGATCGGGATATATGAGATGAAGGGACTGTACTGTACGCGAATCATAATCGACTGGTTCTTGCAGGCACTATCAGTGATACCTAGGGGATCATGGGGCGATGCTACTAGACGCTCTTACCATGATCCGATGGGTGCAATCAGAAATGAGTTCTGACATTCTTGATCAAGGTGTTGATGAAAAGAATGGGGCTAACTAGGGTAAGCCCAAATAAGAATAAATGTTATTCTATTCTGAATCACAAGGAGTTGTGAATCCACGGCTAGATGTATCCCTGAACCATTGAGGGTCACACAAGTACTGGATCATTTGTTCCCGTTGAGAGATTAAATTAAAGTAGTTGAATTTATATATTATAGTAAATTCAAGGAGTTGAATTTATGATAATTAAATTTTGAGAGAAAAAATTGAAGATGTTGAATTTATATTATGATATAGTAAATTCAAGGAGTTGAATTTATGAGATTGTAAATTGAAGAAGTTGAATTTATGAAATTTGGAGAAAATAAATTCAATGAGTTGAATTTATAAAATTTGAGAATTTAATATATTAAACTCAAATGTTGGGTTTATTAGATATTAAATTTTGGAGGTGATATAAATTCAAGGAGTTGAATTTATAATTTAAATAATAAATTCAAATGTTGAATTTATAATGATTTAATTTATTAAACTCAAAAGTTGAGCTTATTAATTAATAAATTAAATATGGTGGATAATATGTTAATGGGCTTGTAGGAGTACAAGTCCAACATATTAAATAATTAAAGTTGTTAATGGACCTTAATTAATTGATTAAATTAGTGTGACTAACCCAATTAATTAATTAAGCTCATTAATGTTAATTAAAGGGCCCAATTATTATACTATAATAATTAGGTCATGGATTATTATAAATAGGGATTGAGAGTCAAAACCCTAGCCACCACCATAAGCAATTTTCGAAAATCAGCCTCTTCATCCTCCAAATATTTTCGGCCTCCTTGTTTTTCAAAAGTTAAGCCGTCTCTTGTTTTAATTAATCTCAACGCAAAACTTCTTCCGATTTTCTAGTGCAAATTGGAAGAGGAACAAATTTTCTGGTCGTGGACCTGATTAGAAGAATTAACAAAGGAGTTTTTGAAGAAAGTTCGTAGGGATTCATCAAGAGCTAATCCGTTTATACCGGATTAGTTGGAGCCAAGTGATTTAATTCACAAAGGTATAATATTCTAACTCCCTATGAATGTTTAATCGTAAAACCATACGAGCGTCCAAATCAAATATATTTTGATTGTCAAAATATAATAAAAA